>NC_036853.1:4489349-4549899 GCF_002910315.2 Salvelinus sp. IW2-2015
ATCCCACAAAACATAGGGGCAAAACAGGCTGCCTAAGTATGATTCCCAATCAGAGACAACGATAGACAGCTGTCCCTGATTGAGAACCATAACCGGCCAAAACATAAGAATAAAGACATAGAGTTTCCACCCGAGTCACACCCTGACCAACCAAACATAGAGAATAAAAATATCTCTACGGTCAGGGCGTGACAGCACGTATGGATATGTTGTTCTGAAGGAGCAAGGAGAAAACAACGTTTCCAATTGGAGAGTCAACTGGATTAAGCGAGGGTAGCTCAAGAAGGTGAGGTCTGGTTACAACTCTAAACAACATGAGAGTTCCAGATGGAAAGCATCAAAGACTATGGCGAACTCTCCCCCCCCCCTTAAAAGAGTTAGATGCACTATTGTAAAGTGGTTGTTCCACTGGATATCATAAGGTGAATGCACCAATTTGTAAGTCGCTCTGGATAAGAGCGTCTGCTAAATGACTTAAATGTAAATGTAGAAAAATCCCCCCAAAATTGAGACCACTATTTCCATGATTTCATAACGACACATTTCCTAATATTATGTGTATGATTTTTCCAGATGAAGTTGAAAAGCATCTGGTCAATGAGAATCCAGATTTAGGCATCACATGGAATTTAACAGTTTCATTTCACGTCATGCTGTTCATATGAATAATTTATGATAATTTACCGGTTTCTCGCAGTTATTTATATTGGGAAAAGGGAGTGGTTTTGGGCGATAAATCTCGATAACTAGGTTCCTGCCCTTCAACCCTAATCGGGATTGCACACCATTGAAACCATCCATCTTGATAATGCGGAAGAGAGTGAAAAAAAAAGAAAAAATAACCCAAACAATCTCATACTCCAAGTTTTTTTATGTAAACAAAAGTAAAATGTCAAAAGACTTACGAATAGGCATTTGTGCACAATGGTCTTTTTGAATAGGCTATAATAACAAACTTCAACATGTGAGGAACAAATTATGCAGAATAAGGAATCATTTGGAACAGTGCTTGGATCGCCTTGATACACTGTATATCCCACATCAGATTGCCCTACCTTGTTGTTGTGTTTTTCCGTACTGAGAGAAAAAGATACTGAACCAATACTGCCATCTGCTGCACAGGAGTAGTAGGACAAACAAAACTACACAAGTTATCCCCTAAAAACGAATATTATTATAATCAAGGTCATATTTGTACTCCAAAATGAATATTAAGAAAAACTATAGCTAAGCCTTATTGATAAGATTCTTAATATTTGATTGGATTTATTATGGAAACCATATAGCCACAGCGGAAGCTATGATTATTGTTAGCAACTATTTAAATATGTATTTTTATAAATGCAAGACAACTTTCAACATGAATAAAAGTCAGAGAGCTCCATCTATAGGGCACATGTAGATTGAATATGATTGGAGATAAATATCAATAGTTATTTGCTCAATAAACAGACGATGGAGGGGTTGACTATTGACTCATGGAGGGACCGATGTTACTTTGTTGTAACTGAACCGGTTTAGTCTAGGCATCTTCCTATGTTAATGCAAATGTTTGTGTTTTTAACCTTGGTTTCCTTTCAAGATGGAATATGATACCTTACTGCAGTATTGGTTCATCCCATGTTTATACAACATATCCAGACTACTGTTCTACTGTTCTCTTCTCTAATGCTGAGGTGGAGCCAAACATTCCAATGCTGTACGTGTTCCCTGACACACACACACACACACACACACACACACACACACACACACACACACACACACACACACACACACACACACACACACACACACACACACACACACACGTGTGGTGTCACTGTGTGTACATGAGGCGTGATAGTGTGTTGAGGAAATACATCAGAGCTCCCTATCATCTACAAGTTGTAACAAAATGGAAGGAAGGGATGATTGGGATCAAGAAATAGACTAGACACATCATTGGATTTCACATTTCTGGAAACAAACGTGTCAATTATCATTGGAGAAAAGGTGAGTAAATCAATTTACCAGTGTGATATTTACACATTTAGAAGTAACCCACTCAATCTCCATTACAGAAAAAAAATTGTAAACCAGAATACACCGTTTATTGAGCTGTTTAATACTAGTAAAAAGCATCGGTAACATAATTTACTCATACATTTTATTGTAAATTAAAGTGTGATACTGCAGGACAATATTGAAGGCTACGCCCTAACTGAGATTACCTTTCTTTGCTTAGCAATGAACTATGTGAAATACATGGATTGGTCTAAGCAGAAGAATGGCTATTTATCTTCCACATGAGACCACTTCTTGATCAAACACTTTATACAGAATGTTTATGGGCCGATCCAGCCACTTTCAGGCTTTCAGGGCCAAGTGACTTCCTTCCCCTCATTTGTTATAATCCTGTAACTCCCTTTTGCTGGAGAACTGCATGGGTGAATGATAAAAGTAGGCTACAGTAATAAGGATACAAACTACGCTGGTACTGAAACAGTGAGTACTACTTTAGTTTTTACATATACGTTTCCCTATATTGTAAGTAAAACCTGATTCTTTCAGAATATAGGTATCTATTAATAAAAAAATGTTTTGGCTGTTGTATGGTTGTTGGTTGTGTTCATGTGAACAAAGACTCAAGCTCTTGTGATACTCTGTTTTTTAATTACCTTTGTTCTAACACTCAAATACTGTGTCTTCGAACTAGCAGCTACTGTATAAAACACCTTGTATTGGGTTTTAGGGACAATGTCCATTGGGTGTGAATTTCTTTGTATTGACTTTTCCTTACTTTTGACACATTCCAATTGGAAAGCACCTATGTATGAATGTATTTACGTCATGTAAAGCAAAGAAACGTAATCCGCCGTGCTGTGGTCATTTAGAAAGTGATGTTATCAGAGAGTGCAGCACACCCTGTTTTAATTTGCCTGTGTGGAGCTGTCAGCACTCAACCATGCAGTTGTTTAACAATGGTGGTGGCTAAGTATCCACTCTCCTCTGTCATTGCAAACCAAGTTTTTGGAAGCAGAGGCACAATATTTTGTGTGTAAGAAAGAATGGGTGTTGGCTACAACTTGAGTTTAAACCAGTGGTGTAAACTACTTAAGTAAAAATACTTTCAAGTACTACTTAAGTAGTTCTTTAGGTATCTGTACTTTACTATAAAAAAATTGACAAGTTTTACTTTTCCTCCACTACATTCCTGAAGTAAATAATGTACTTTTTACTCCATACATTTTCTCTGACATCCAAAAGTACTCGTTACATGTTTAATGCTTAGCAGGATAGAAAATGGTCCAATTCACACACTTATCAAGAGAACATCCCCGGTCATCCCTGCTGCCTCTGATCTGGCGGACTCACTAAACACAAATGCTTCATTTGTAAATGTTGTCTGAGTGTTGGAGTGTGCACCTGGCTATCCGTAAATTTAAAAAACAAGAAAATAATTTTATCTGGTTTGCTTAATATAAAGAATGTGAAATGATTTATAATTTTAATATACTTAAGTACATTTAAAACCAAATACTTTTAGACTTTTACTCAAGTTGTATTTTGCTAGGTGACTTTCACTTTTACTTGAGTCATTTTCTATTAAGGTATCTTTACTTTTACTCAAGTATGACAATTTGGTACTTTTTCCATCACTGGTTTAGGTTTCAACATCAAAGCTATGATCTCCAAACAATTATCTGTAAACTTAACAAAAATGGTTTAAGGCAAAGAAAATGATTAGTGCTTTATCTTACCAGAGTAGACTGCTGAGGAGCAACAAACAGTACAGTAACTGTGTTAAAGTAGAAGTCGGTGTCAATAAACACTGTAGCAACCTGAGCTATGAACTAACCAAATTGCTTTTCCTCATTGTCTGTGTTTGCTGTTTGCGCTCGATTCTAGGTCACAGCTACACCATGTTTCCTAAAATCCCATTAGCTAAGGGCACCGTAACCCCTAACACTACAGCCAGCCACACCACCGCCGCTCCCGGGTTTATAGACCAACTACTGAACAAGATTCCCTGTGAGTAACCCCCTAAATCCCCCCGCCCCCTGCTCTACCCCCCCCCCCCCCCCCCCCCCCCCCCCCCCCCCCCCCCCCCCCCCCCCCCCCCCCCCCCCCCCCCCCCCCCCCCCCCCCCCCCCCCCCCCCCGTCTGTCCCCCCACCCCTACCCTCTCCTGAGTGGGCACCCCTATGCTGCCCCCCTTCTGTCCCACTTTCAACAGACATGGCAGGGGAGAGCTGCCTGCTTGCCTGGACACCTGTCTCCATGTGTCATATCTAATTCCACTCCCAACACACATTTCTTAGCTCTCCATTTTCACTTATTATACAAGTTTATATCTCCTGAATCTTGCTGGCTGTGCTCTTGCTGCATGCTTCAGATGTGTGTCATAGTGAGACAAGTTGACTACACTGACTCTCTCAAGACTCGGCAGCTAGGGGCTGCTGCTCTCACATAAATACAAGGCAAATGTCTTTTCGAATAGCTCTCCATTTCTACTTGTTACAAGTTCATCTCTTCTTCATCCTGCTGGCTGTGCTCTTGCCTCATGCTTCAGATGTGTGTCACAATGAGACAAACTGCTGTCTTTTTTTTTGTCTCACTCAGTGCCAAGATGGGCCATTTACACCATCTTTGCTGTCATTGTCTTGATGTTTTTGGTGTGTATTATCTGCATCTGTGCGAAATGCTGCTGCAAGAGCAAGAAAAAGATAAAAAAGAAGCCGGACAATCAAATCAATCTACAAGGGGTGATTGGTTCCTCGACTACATCGCTAGTAAGTACTGGGAGTAGTAGTCGTCGTAGCTAGATCTTGGTGGGATAGCGCAGAGCGTCTGCTCCATTCTATCCATTTATTTTTGTTTAGACTGGTCGCCGTTGTGAAGAAGGAGTGAGGTAGAGGTGCAGCTTTAGCTCCTTATGTCTGTTAGGATGGGCCGCTGATTGAGGGATTGGTTGGCTGGCCGATGAATGTGATTGGCTGGTTCAAGCTATGACAGTGTTCTTGATGGGCAGGTCCAACATGGCTCGGACGATGCAGGCTACGGCTCAGCTAAAAACCGGGGAAGACTACTCTATTCTCTGGAATACAAGGCACAAGAGGTTAGAATTAACTTAATTAGTCTTTTGAACTTGTAACTTGATCAAAATACTGTAGCCACCACAAGCCATAGAACTAAAGTTCCCCTTTGATTACAGATTAAACAAGATATTAATTATCACACGTATAAAGAGAAATGTCTGCTTTTTCAAAATATCACTGAAGTAGAATTCAGTGTGTATTTATTTTTCTACCATACAGTGATATCGCGTTTTTCTGGCACCCTTATCTTCCCCTACTATCTTTGACTATCCTGCCATCTCTCATACCCTGCAGCTGACAGTGGGGCTCAAAGAGGCTGCAGCTCTGACAGCCATGGACCGGAGTGGCACCTCTGACCCCTATGTTAAAGTCTACATCACTCCCAACAAGTCAAAGACATTCGAGACTAAGGTCTACAGGAAAACCCTCAACCCTGTGTTCAATGAACACTTCACATTTAAGGTATTTGAAGGGTATTATACACATGTTATTATAGCATTATTACCAGACAGTATACCAATTTGAGAGGTTTGTAAACTGTTTTACATACTATACACAGTGTGAGTCTGTGTTTCTGCACCACTCTTGACTCGTGCCTGACTATCTTGTGTCCAGATTGACAAGGCTGAGCTCAATGAGTCCACCATAGTCATGAAAGTGTTCGACTTCGATAGATTCTCCAAACACGACATCATCGGGGAGCTGAGGCTGCAGCTCGGAATCATCGACTGGAACCATGTGATCGAAGAGTGGGAAGACCTGAGAGAACCCTCCAAGTTTGAGGTCAGGAGATTTACTTGATTTCTGGAACAAAATAGTGCAGGTCAAAAGGGCTTTTTCAAACAGCATTTGAATATCACAAAGTTCTCAAATCTAGCCATAGGCCTACTTTGCCTTGACATCTATAGGCCCACATAGTGAATTTCCACATGTGATTACAGGATGAAATTCTGGGGGAGATCTGCTTCTCGTTGCGTTACGTCCCCACCACTAACAAGCTGACTGTTGTCATCCTGGAAGCCAAGAACTTAAAGAGTATGGACAAAGGGGGCTCATCAGGTAGGTGGAAGCCTGGCTCTCTGAGAGGAAGACTGAGTGGTTGTTTTGCTGAAGAGGCTAGTTATGATTAGCCTGGAATCCAGACCTGTTTTGTGCTGACATTCCACTCCTTGTTCTCAGTCAGTGTCATGCAACAAACATGTAACATGGAGAAACAAAGAGTGGAATGTTACCACAAAACAGGTCTGGATTCCAGCCTAAGTTATTAATTAAACAAATAATATTCTGTTATTATTGAGGCCAGTTTCGATTATCACAAATAATACTGCATTATTTGTGAGGCAGTGGATGCTCAAACTACTCTCTACTGTATTCATGTACACTGTAGATCCCTATGTAAAAGTGCAGCTAGCTCTGGACAAGAAGAAGTGGAAGAGAAAGAAGACGTCTGTTAAAAAGTGCACACTGAATCCCTACTTCAACGAATCCTTTACGTTTGATGTGTCGTTTGAACAAATTCAAGTAAGTATGATCTTATCTCAGAATATGGCTAAGATGAGGCCAGTTACAAGCTCAACAGCCTGCATGCTATGGAGCTTCAGAAAATAGGCCATCTCTTTACATTATAATGTTATTTTGTTGGCAAAATCATTTAAACAAAACGATTATGGGACATTCTCTGTAAAAGCACAGTTTGCAGTGACTGTTCTCTGCTGTTGCTCCCTACAGAGGGTTCACCTGATGATTTCCGTGTGGGACCATGACAAGTTGACCAGGAACGACGCCATAGGGAAGATTTTCCTGGGTTGTGATGCTGCAGGGAACCAGCTGAGGCACTGGGCAGACATGCTGTCCAATCCCCGTAGGCCTGTGGCTCAGTGGCACAACCTGCTTTCCAACGAACAAGTGGACTCCACCCTCGACCTCAAACACACAGTTAGGATCCCCTTCATCAATAAGAACTTTTGAGAAATGTTAGACTTGCCAGACTCATGGCACTCAAGTGGCTGTGGGAAGAGGTTAGAGAAAATCCTCTTCCATGGCCCGACATAACCAGATTCCTCCTTTTACTTCACTAAGCTAATAGCAGCTTGGAGGCCCTAGCACTTTTAAACGCTGCAAAATACAGTGCCTTCAGAAAGTATTCACACCCCTTGACTTTTKCAACATTTTGTTGTGTTACAGCCTGAATTTAAAATTGATTATATTGAGATTTTTATGTCACTGTCCTACACACAATACCCTATAATTTCAAAGTGGAATTATGTTTTTAGAAATATTTACAAAAAATATTTTTATGAAAAGCTGAAATGTTTTGAGTCAATAAGTATTGAACCTCTTTGTTATGGCGAGCCTAAATAAGTTCAGGAGTAAAAATGTGCTTAACAAGTCACATAATAAGTTGCATAGAATTCACTCTGTGTGCAATAATAGTGTTTAACATGATTTTTGAATGACTACCTCATCACTGTACCCCACACATACAATTATCTGTAAGTTCCCTCAGTTGATTAGTGAATTTCAAACACAGATTTAACCACAAAGACCAGGGAGGTTTTCCAATTCTTCTCAAAGAAGGGCACCTATTTGTAGATAAAGGAAAAAAAGCAGACATTGAATATCCTTTTGAGCATGGTGAAGTTACACTTTGGTTGGTGTATCTATACACCCWGTCACTACAAGGATACAGGCGTCCTTCCTAACTAAGGAAGAAAAACACTCTGGGATATCACCATGAGGACAATGGGGATTTTAAAACAGTTACAGAGTTCAATGGCTGTGATAGGAGAAAACTGAGGATGGATCAACAACATTGTAGTTACTCCACAATACTAACCTAAATGACAGAGTGAAAATAAGCAAACCTGTACAAAATAAGGCAATACGGCACTAAAGTAAAACTGCAAAAATTGTGGCAAAGAAATTAACTTAATTAATGTTCTGAATACAAAGCATTACGTTTTAGGGCAAATCCAACATAACACATCATTGAGTACCACTCTTCATATTTYCAAGCATGGTGGTGGCTGCATCATGTTATGAGTATGCTTATCATCGGCAAGGACTAGGGAGTTTTTTGGGGGATAAAAATAAATGGAATAGAGCTAAGCACAGGCAAAAGCCTAGACGAAAACCTGGTTCAGTCTGCTTTCCAACAGACACTGGGAGACAAATTCACCTTTCAGCAGGACAATAACCTAAAACACAGTTACTTACCAAGCCAACATAGAATATTCCTGAGTGGTCTAGTTACAGTTTTGACTTAAATCAGGCTTGAAAATCTAAGTAATGGCTGTCTAGCAATGATCAACAACAAACTTGACAAAGCTTGAAGAATTTTWAAAAKAATAATGTGCAAATATCGTACAATCCAGGTGTGAAAAGCTCTTAGAGATTTTCCCAGAAAGACTCTCAGCCAAATGTGATTATAACATGTATTGACTCAGGGGTGTGAATACTTATGTAAATGAGATATTTCTGCATTTCATTTTCAATAAATTTGCTAAAAACATGTTTTCACTTTGTTATTTTGAGGTTTTTGTGTAGATGGTTGCAAAACAAAATCTATGTAATCCATTTTGAATTTAGGTTGTAACACAACAAACTGTGGAATAAGTCAAGGGATATGAATACTTTCTGAAGGCATTGTCTATGCTGCCATTTTTATAGACATTTCATGATAAACACATGATAATTTAGGAATAATACAATTATAGAAGCTCAATTATTTTCTATGTAGTCCGTTGTTTATTGTTTTTTTCCTCAGATTGAATAACCTTACAAGCAAACTTCAACACTGCACACATGACTGGCATGTTCATAAAAAAGTCATTACAATTTGTCTCAGTTGTAGAACAATTATCATAGTGTCTACCTCAAGTTATTCAACAAACACTGCCCCTATATGGAAATATTCTAAATCTCTTACTTGATGGTAATATGCAATAAATCCATGTATGGCTTCTAATTTCCCCAAAGCATCTGATTGAATGTGTCTGATTGAATCTCAGATGATAATATCATGTGCTCTACCTTGGGTCAATTAACCTGAGTTCAGCAGCCTCCTCTCTCCCAATTGACACAGGGTTGGTACAGTGGGAAATCAGGGAGCCACAGCAGTGTCAGCCTATAATACCTTTAGATTAACATGGATCCCGATGGGAGGGATAAAACAACAGAAGCAGGGCTTGGAGTCTGAGCCAGCGTTGTCAGCACCAACTGTACACATGCTCATTACAGCTACCTAATGAGGAGCTATGTTTTGGACAGAGCTGGAAGCACTGTGGCCACTACAATAGGGGATGTTGCTTACTGCTCTCACAGGTGGTCAGGTGTAACATATTGAATGGTATGAAATAAGTAAAGGAGTTTTTTCATAGTGCATAGTTCATAGTGCATGAGTCAAACATACCCTTAACACAATAGTATTGCAACACATTTAGCAATATTGCAACAAATATGGAAGTTTGAGTATAACTTGGAAAGGTTTAGACTTTGATTAAACTGGGTTCTAACCATGCTAGGTCAGTTATCATAGAGTGAAATTCAAAGAAGGGGCTATGCCTATAAGAGGAAATTAGAAGGATTCAAAGAAAATTTCTTCAATCTCCAATTAAATCGTATTTTTTAATGGTTGTATTGGAAATTAAATAGACCTTCTCTCATTTCCAATTATAATGTTTCAATGGAAATCAAATAGATTTTCTCAGAATCCTCTTCATTATTCCGGTGAATTGTTACTTCCTGGAAAGAGATGAATGGATGACCAGTGTGTGTGAGAGCAGAACTGCGCGTGTTACCAGAATATAAGGATCTGAGTGATGATCCAGCAGCAGAGCCAAACCAAAGGTCATGGCTCACACTGCTGTGTTTTCCACCCACTCTGTCCTGTGACACAGGCTCTCCCGCTGGGTGACCTGGCCTGTGGTGAGCCTCCCAACGCTGGGCACAGTAACATGAAAGAGCCCCTGGGAACCATGGAACATGCCTGTTCTGATCCTGACTACAGGCCTGATCAATAAACCACGGATAGCATACTCCCTGGTAGAGTTAGTAAGCCCACTCCCTGGTAGAGTTAGTAAGCCCACTCCCTGGTAGAGTTGGTAAGCCCACACCCTGGTAGAGTTGGTAAGCCCACTCCCTGGTAGAGTTAGTAAGCCCACTCCCTGGTAGAGTTAGTAAGCCCACTCCCTGGTAGAGTTAGTAAGCTGCACTCCCTGATAGAGTTAGTAAGCCACTCGCCTGGTAGAGTTAGTAAGCCCACTCCTGGTGTAGAGTTAGTTAAGCCACTCCCTGGTAGAGTTAGTAAGCCCACTCCCTGGTAGAGTTAGTAAGCCACTCCCTGGTAGAGTTAGTAAGCCACTCCCTGGTAGAGTTAGTAGCCACTCCTGGTGAGTTGGTAAGCCCACTCCCTGGTAGAGTTTAGTAAGCCACCCCTGGTAGAGTTAGTAAGCCCATCCCTGGTAGAGCTTAGTAAAGCCCACTCCTGGTAGAGTTAGTAAGCCCACTCCCTGGTAGAGTTTAGTAAGCCCAACTCCCTGGGTTGTTGGTTAGAGTTAGTTAAGCTGCACTCCTGGTAGAGGTTAGTAAGCTCCACTACCCTGGTAGAGTTAGTAAGCCCACTCCCTGGTAGAGTAGTAAGCCACTCCCTGATAGAGTTAGTAAGCCCACTCCGTAGAGTTAGTAAGCCACTCCCTGGTAGAGTAGTAGTCCACTCCTGTAGAGTTAGTAAGCCCACTCCCTGTAGATGTTAGTAAGCCCACTCTCCTGGTAGAGTTAGTAAGCCACACTCCTGTAGAGTTGGTAAGCCCACTCCTGGTAGAGTTAGTAAGCCCCCCCTGGGTAGAGTTAGTAAGCCCACTCCCTGGTAGAGTTGTAGCCTCACTCCTGGGAGTTGTAAGCCACTCCCTGGTAGAGTTAGTAAGCCCATCCCTGGTAGAGTTAGTAAGCCCACTCCTGGTAGAAGTTAGTGAAGCCCGCACACCTGGTAGAGTTAGTAAGCCCACACCCTGGTATGAGTTAGTAAAGCCACTCCCTGGTAGAGTATAGGCCCACTCCCTGGTAGAGTTAGTAAGCCCACTCCCTGGTAGAGTTAGTAAGCCCACACCCTGGTAGAGTTAGTAAGCCCACACCCTGGTAGAGTTGGTAAGCCCACTCCCTGGTAGAGTTGGTAAGCCCACTCCCTGGTAGAGTTAGTAAGCCCTCTCCCTGATAAAGTTAGGAAGCCCACTCCATGGTACCAGACACATCACATGACACCAAGAGTCATTTAGCATGAGGCAAATGGGCAGAAAACAAGCAGATGATCTGTCAATGGGGCTCCATCTAATTCATAATGTGGTTGTTAGTTCTCTCTAAGCATATTGTTTGAAGTGCTTCTGGAGTCATTGTTTGCGTAAAGACCCAAGCGTCACAAGCAGGTGTTGAATAATAGGCACAGAGGAGAGAGAAAGGCCTCGGAGAGGCAGGTGTCTTGGCAACAGGCAGGCAGGGCCTTCCCTTGCCGTCTCGCGGGGTTCTTATCGAAGCATACCTTGCACCTGAAAAATAAGAGCTGAGAAGCTTGAGGGGTTCTTTGAAATGTAAATGACGCCCCCCCACCTACACACCTATCCCCCACCTACACACCTACCCACCCACTCTCTGGACATTGTGTGTCTGTATATCAATGCATTTGCAAGTGTCCAACACTCTACACCAACACTTCATTCACACCGACACCACAAATGCCCTGGACATTTCACAATGGCACCTCAGTCATGATGTTTGTCAGTAAATGTGCAGTATGACACACTGCTGGACTGACTCCTCTGTCATCATGACTATGAGATATTCACCTTAAATTATAAACATTTTGATGTTACCTATTGCATGATGCATATTAAATAGAAAGAGGCTTGTGCAGCTTACAATGCTGATATAGACATTGCTATTGTAATGTTTTCAAGGACACAGTTACAACATCTGGCCTACAATCTCCCTATGCACCACCCTATCTAGTGAGTTCCCTAGGTCCTCCATAGTCAGATGGGCCTATGTCATTGAGATTAAACTATTCTATCTCTATGGGCCTATGTCATAGAGATACAACTATTCTATGACTATGGGCCTATGTCATAGAGAAAAAACTATTCTATCACTATGGGCCTATGTCATAGAGATACAACTATTCTATCACTATGGGCCTATGTCATAGAGATACAACTATTCTATGACTATGGGCCTATGTCATAGAGAAAAAACTATTCTATGACTATGGCTATGCTAATAGAGAAAAAATGGTTCTATTCCATGGTCGCCTATGGTCATAGAGATACAACTATTCTATGACTATGGGCCTATGTCATAGAGATACAACTATTCTATGACTATGGGCCTATGTCATAGAGATAAAACTATTCTATCACTATGGGCCTATGTCATAGAGTTACAACTATTCTATGACTATGGGCCTATGTCATAGAGAAAAAACGATTCTATGACTATGAGCATATGTCATAGAGACACAACTATTCTATTACTATGGGCCTATGTCATAGAGATAAAACTATTCTATCTCTATGGACTATGTGCTCAGCTGCTCTGTATGCAGCAGGGTGGCATCATGTGACTAGCGTTTCCAGGATACCTGGAGTGCGGCTAAGCTGCCCAATTAAGGCTCGTCTTGAAAACCATTGCCTCATACAGTTTAAGTGATTGCTCTCAATGAGGGTTTGCTTCATGCAGATTGCAACCAGGGCATGAAAATAAGGTTTATTTGTCAATTGAGAGACGACGAGAGAAAATCCAATAAAATCATAGGCTATCACTACACAAGGTGAGTGTTTAAACCTTTTTGAATGTGAATTAGGCATAGGCAGCTTAGTATCCCAGATTGTTAGCCTACAAATGATTAAGGAACAATGTGGGATAATATGATGGTAATTTAATCTAATGATATAACCATTTGATTATTGAAGAATATAATAATTATATGAGCCTACTCTATTGTTACACAACATATAAGGTTGTTTTCTACTATTTTTTTGTTATCTGAATTCTTTAAAAAAACTGTCATGGACTGTCAGTCCCTTAAATCGATTGCCCAAAAGAATTTGAGAGTTGCATTTCCCCAGCCCATTTATACCAAACCTATGGGACTGGATCACTATCAGACCAAGATGTCAAGATTTATATTTTAATATTCCATCAAATCAATTGATGACATTTGATACGTCTAATGGAGGCAATATTTGTTAAATTTTGTTATTTGTATATTCAATACAATTTTTCCTTGACAGAGTTGTCAACACAGGGGCCACAACGGACCACATTTACCGGGGGTGTATTTATTACGGAAACCGTTTACCGTTTAACAACCAAACAGAGAAAATGTAACGAAATGGGGCAGGACCTACCTGATTGTGTCCAATAGGAACTCTCGTTTGCTTTTTCCTCTTGGAATGGACGGTTTTTGCAACAACAAAAAAATGACAGACGAAACGTTTTGCAACAGAATCGGCGTAATGGTTATACCTCAGTAGAATTCCTAATCTCGTTATTGAGGTGATTTGTCCACGTGAGCTTCCGTACTGTTCATTCAGCTGAGAGCTGCAAAGAGCGAGTGGATGGGGGTTTGTGCTAACTGGAATTTCTATCCATTTCATTGTTGTTGTATGGACATTATGCAATAGTGTACTGTTTGTCTACATTATTTCGAATGCGCATTTATTGTGTGTGTGTCTCTTGCTGATTGGCGAGCATTCATTAAACAGCGACACTGCACCAACCTGTTCTAGCTAGCTAAATTTGCTAACAGTAGCTAGCTAACTAACGTTAGCAAGCTGTGTGCATACGGCATACCATAGCAGGCAGCAATATTATAATGCAATACATTAATTTAGCAGAAATATGCTACGCTAAAAATGATTTGATTAGGCTCGGTTAGTCAATGCACGGCTTGGCACACGTCCCCAGGAATCCTACCGCGTTAATCCTACTGATTAACTGGCTGGTAAAAGCAGCAGCGAGCCGACCGCCACCACCACAACATGAGTCAGATTAACGTTAGATGTCGGACTCTTTGAATACTCTCTGCTGCTACTTATCATTAATTTCAGTTTTACGGCGTCGGAGGGAGATTCTCTACTTTGACAATTGGTATATTTAGTTACCTAGGCAGTGTTGATTGATAGTTACAGATTGTCAGCAGCCATTATCAACACTGATATCGGATAGCTTTKTAAAATGTTGAAACCAATGTTGATCATCAGAATCCTCAATTAATCTGTCTGTTTCAGGAGGCAGAAAATGGAAACCGTGGAAAAATGGAACAAATGCCTAATATCACCTAAGTTATTGGATAGAAAAGTATTTCCCAAACAAAATGGCAAGACAGGTACTTGTTCTTCATGGGTTGCACTTTTAGTAATGTACACATAAAACAATGTTGCTTAACAAGTCATTGTGTATGAAGGAATGGTAAATGAAAATACAGAACTGAAAATATTAATGTTCTTTCATTCACAGGCATGATTGTGAAGCATCTTCACAACACATTCAGACTTCAACATAGTTTGCAGATACAGTCCATCAGTCGCTCAGAATGTGCCACTGGTAAGAAAATATTTGTCCTAAAACCTAGTGCCCTTTTTTATCCTGATAATATTTCAATGTTGACTATTTTTTGAGCATTGCATCCTAATTGTTGGGGTTGGGTTTTTGATAACAATCTGTTTTAGCACTATGCATTAGCTACAGCATATACAGAGGGTTCATTCTTATCATAACTAATCACATTGTAACACAGGTAAATATTCACACTGCTTTTGTCAATCAGGGATATCTCAGTGTTAATGTTTAGCCCCTCAGCAAGCAACAATTGGTCTAATATAAAAGGCTCCATTGTCTAGTACAGCGTTTCCCAAACTCGATCCTTGCCCCCTCCCCGGGTAAACATTTTGGTTTTTGCCCGATCACTACACAGCTGCTTCAAATAATCCAAGCTTGATGATGAGTTGGTTATTTGAATCAGCTGTGCAGTGCTAGTGCAAAAACCAAAATGGGACCAGGACTGAGGGTTTGGGACCAGTACAGGGTTTGTGAAACCCTGTACTAGTAGAACAGAAATGGCAACATTCACGGAGTGGTTGAGCTATTTATAAAACCACAGATGTTGCACTGTGACTATCCTTTTGCTTGTATGAGGCACTATGCTGTTGAGGCCTTTCTCGTAGTTTTCAAGAAACATTAGAACTGCAGAGTTACAGAACTTGGCAAGGCCTAATCTCTGGATGTTTTCCTACCTGTATATGTAATTCAGGCTCCTGTCCAAATTTGATGATGAGTAGGAATGAGCACCACGAGCCTCGGGCTGTCCCTGTTGCCCTCACCCCCCAGCTTGTCCCAAGGGCCCACCGGCCCCTCTGCCTCTCCGTCTCCTCAGATAGCAATGGCCGCTTCAAAGCTCTGGAGACCCAAGAGTGGAAGAACAATCTCAAAGCCCAGGTATGTCTGTCTACTAGGCCTATACTGGTGGTTTTCCCCATCAGTGACTACTGTTAGCTATGTGGGTGGCTGTAGTACTTGCATTGGAACCAGGGGTTGGAATCAAAATTCTTTGCCCAGAGCCACAATTTCTTTCTTTCTGTTCCACTGTTCCGACTAGCAAAATAAAGTTCTGAACTGGTTCGAACACCAAAAAAGAAACTGTTTATCGTTCCTTTTTGTTCCCTTTTAAACCTCTGAAATCAAATGACTTCACCAATGAATAGAGCTGCTTGCTATGGAGCTGGCAAGCTATGTACAGGCATTGGACAGACAAGTGTAGCAAAGGGTGTGACATGTGACTGACATTGGAATGTCTTTGAACTTCAAAGAGTTGGCTTAACTAACGTTGGACCAGAGTTAGCCCTTGATTATGAGTTTTTTTGAGAGCTAGACCAGAGCTAGCTATAGTGCATTCGGAAAGTATTCAGACCCCTTGACTTTTTCCACATTTTGTTATGTTACAGCCTTATTCTAAAAATGAGTAAATCGTTTTTTTCCCTTATCAATCTACACATCATACCCCATAATGACAAAGCAAAATAGTTTTTTATACATTTTTGCAAATTAATAAAAACAATAATGAAAATAATATCACATTTACATAAGTATTCAGACCCTTTAGTCAGTACTTTGTTGAAGCACCTTTGGCAGCGATTACAGCCTAGGGTCTTCTTGGATATGACGTTACAAGCTTGGCACACCTGTATTTGGGGAGTTTCTTCCATTCTTCTCTGCAGATCGTCTCAAGCTCTGTCAGGTTGGATGGGGAGTGTCGCTGCACAGCTATTTTCAGTTCTAGAGATGTTGGATCGGGTTAAAGTCCGGGCTCTGGCTGGGCCACTCAAGGACATTTAGAGACTTGTCCCGAAGCCACTCCAGCATTGTCTTGGCTGTGTGCTTAGGGTAGTTGTCCTGTTGGAAGGTGAACCTTCGCCCAGTCTGAGGTCCTGAGCACTCTGGGGCAGGTTTTCATCAAGGATCTCTCTGTACTTTGCACTGTTCATCTTTCCCTCGATCATGACTAGTCTCCCAGTTCCTGCCACTGAAAAACAACCCCACAGCATGATGCTGCCACCACCATGCTTCACTGTAGGGAGAGTGCAAGGTTTCCTCCAGACGTGACGCTTGGCATTCAGGCCAAAGAGTTCCATCTTTGACCAGAGCACCTTGAGTCATTTCTTAGCCTTTTGACAAACTCCAAGCGGACTGTCCTGCCTTTTACTGAGGAGTGACTTCTGTCTGGCGGCTCTACGATAAAGGCCTGATTGGTGGAGTGCTGCAGAGATGGGAGAACTTTCCAGAAGGACAACCATCTCCACAGAGGAACTCTAGAGCCTCAGAAGGGCCTTGRTCATCTCCCTGACCAAGGCCCTTCTCCCCCGATTGCTAAGTTTGGCGGCCAGCTCTAAGAGTCTTGGTGGCTCCAAACTTCTTCCATTTAAGAATGATGGAGGCCACTGTGTTCTTGGGGACCTTCAATGCTGCAGACATGTTTTGGTACCCTTCCCCAGATCTGTGCCTCGACACAATCCTGTCTCTGAGCTCTACGGACAATTCCTTCGACCTCATGGCTTGGTTTTTGCTCTGACATGCACTGTCAACTGATGGACCTTATATAGACAGGTGTGTGCCTTTCCAAATGATATCCAATCAATTGAATGTACCTCAGGTGGACTCCAAGTTGTAGAAACATCTCAAGGATGATCAGTAGAAACAGGATGCAGCTGAGCTCAATTTTGAGTCTCATAGCAAAGGGTCTGAATACTTATGTAAATAAGTAATTTCTGTTTTTTATTTGTAATACATTTACAAAAATTTCCACAAACCTGTTTTCGCTTTGAATTTATGGTGTATTGTGTGTAGATTGATGAGGAAAAACTATTATTTAATCAATTTTAGAGCAAGGCTGTAATGTAACAAGATGTGGAAAAAGTCAATGGGTCTGAATTCTTCCCGAATGCACTGTAGCTAACAAGCTTGTGTGTGCMGAGCAGAACCAGAAATAAAATAAAAACACATCTTACATTTTTTTAGCTAATAAATCCAATGTGAAATATGAAATCTATAGTGTCCTTAACTAGCATTAAAAAAGGTAATCCATTGTTCTCTACAATAAACAAACATATAAATCCAACATGAAAAGTGTTGGTCCCATGTTTAATGGGCTGAAATAAAAGATCCCAGAAATGTTCCATACAGTGCTTATTTCTCTCAAATTTTGTGCACAAATTTGTTTACAACCATGTTAGTGAGCATTTCTCCTTTGCTAAGGTAATCCATCCACCTGACAGTTGTGGCATATCAAGAAGCTGATTAAATAGCATGATCATTACACAAGTGCACCTTGTGCTGGGGACAATAAAAGACCACTCTAAAATGTGCTGTTTTGTCAGACAACACAATGCCACAGATGTCTCAAGTTTTGAGGGAGTGTGTAATTGGCAGGAATGTCCACCAGAGCTGTTGCCAGAGAATACAATTTTCATTTCTCTACCATAATGTCGTTTTAGAGAATTTGTCAGTACGTCCAACCGGCCTCATAACCCACGTGTAACCATGCCAGCCGTGGACCTCCACATCAGGCTTCTTCACCTGCAGGATCGTCTGAAACCAGCCATCCGAACAGCTGATGGAACTGTGGGTTTGCACAACCAAATAATTTCTGCACAAACGGTCTGAAACCGTCTTAGGGAAACTCATCTGTGTGCTCGTCGTCCTCACCAAGGTCTTGACCTGACTGCAGTTGGGCGTCGTAACCGACTTCAGTGGGCAAATGCTCACCTTCAATGGCCTCTGGCACACTAAAGAAGTGTGCTCTTCACAGATCAATTCTGGTTTCAACTGTACTGGGAAGATGGCAGACAGCGTCTATATAGCATCGTGTTGGCGAGCGGTTTGCTGATGACAACGTTGTGAACAGAGTGCCCCATGGTGGCAGAGTGCCTGTATTCCAGTCATGTGAAATCCTTAGATTAGGGCCTAATGAATTTATTTAAATTGACTGATTTCCTTATGTACTGTAACTCAGTAAAATCTTTGAAATTGTTGCGTTTTATGTTTTTGTTCAGTGTAAAATCTCTCCCTAATTTCTGAATGACGCCTGTAATGTCAGTAGCTACAGTAGACTATGCTTCGGGGGGAGGGGCAGATACCCTACACATGCACACACATTGGCAAAGATTTCCAGCTGGCAGGCAGACACTGGAATTAGTTTCTGAGTTGACAGTGAGGGCTTTGCATAGGCGCTTTATTTTTTTATTTTTTGTGGGACTGGAAAAAAATGTCCGGAATGTAAAATAACGTTAACCTGTTCTCATGCTTTTTAAAATAATGCCTCTGTTCCAGAACAATATAGATCACATTCATTGTCAGTTCTGGTTCTGTTCCTCTAAAAAAAAAAAAAACGTTTCGGTTCCAACCCCTGATTGTTACTAGTATTTTAATGTATTGCTGACATCCCAAAATTATTTTCTTTGAAAGGACACAGATTTGATCTTCTGGTATGGTGCCCTACTTCAGTATGCTTTGTGTGTGTGTTTGATGTCATTTGTGTCTCCCTGCAGATGGAGCAGGCCCACAGTGCAGGAGCAGCCAGCAGCACAGGCTCCCTGGAGAGGGCCTCGTTGTTTTGTGCCTCTGGTTCCACCACGGCCTCCAGCTCTGGCCTATCCAGTCCCGTGGAGAACCTCACCAAGAGCAAGTCCTCCAGCCGCTTCTCCCTATTTTCCCCTCCCTGGAACAGCAGCTCAGAGTCCGACTCCAACCCCCCCTCCCGCTCCGGCTCCAAGAAGCTGCGTAACTACAGCATGAGAGCTGCCACAGGTCCGGCCGGGGTGGGGTCAGTGGGCAGGGCGGGTCCACCAGACACCCCAGACACGCCCAAACAGAACGTCCCGGAACACTTCCAGTACTCTGAGCCCGTCATCTCCAAGGTGACGGACTACATCTTCGTGGGCAACCTGAACGCAGCGTACAACGGGCGCACGCTGTGTCGCAACAACATTGACAGCATCATCGACATGAGCAGCATGCCGGGGGACCCCGGCCCAAGTCTCAGCCTTATCCCCTGCACCTGCTCCCGAGGAGCCCGCCACAGCTGGTCCCGCCTCAAGGTGGACATCCGCGATGTCCCAGACGCGCTGGGCGAGGGAAGCCCCGCCCTGAAGCAGCACTGCTTCGAGGACATCAACGAGTGCATCGAGGCTTCCACGGAAAAAAGGAAACGAGTGCTAGTCCACTGCCGTGACGGGTACTCCCTGGCTCCGACCTGTATCATCCAGTACCTCATGGTGAAGCAGAATATGCGGCTGATCTCGGCCTACGAGCTGCTGAGGGCCAAGTACCCCGTTAACATCAGGGAGTGTCACCAGAATGTGCTGGTGAGCCTGGAGAGAGCTCTGCGGCCTGGAGGGAACGTGGACCCAGAGTGCTTCAAGCAGGCCATCTCAAGGAAAGTGGCCTGGACCTGACCTGGCTCCTCCCCCTCCACTCCCCCTGTAGTTTGGCCCTCTTTATTTTTCTAATCTAACCGTGGCATTCAATGGATATTTTTCTATGGACAATTTTTGAAAGGCAGCTTTACTTTCTGTCATAGTCAACTGGATATGGAGATGTTGCCACTAACAGTGAGCTTCAAAAGTATTGGGACAGTGACACATTTTTTATGTTTTGGCTCTGTACTCCAGCACTTTGGATTTGAAATGATACGATGACTGAGGTTAAAGTGCGGGCTGTCAGCTTTAATTTTAGGGTATTTTCATCCATATCTGGTGAACCATTGTAGAAGTGTTTAGAAACCATATTCTATTCTTATTTACAATAAAAGTGACTCCAAAATGACACTACACATTATTTACCATTAATTTCTATTGGGCACAAAATAATCTGAAACACCACCAAAACAAACAGCAAATGCCTCCAACAAATTTGTAGAGTCTCACAAGCTTGATGTAATCTTTGCGTGCTAGGAATATGGGACCAAATACTAAACTTTTGACCAGTTTAATACAAATATAAGTGAATTTGTCCCAATATTTTTGGTATGTGCAAAAAGTGCTGTACTTTCTTAACGGTTCACCCGATATGRATGAAATTGCCCTAAAATTAAAGCTGACAGCCCGCACTTTAACCTCAGTCATCGTATCATTTCAAATCCAAAGTGCTGGAGTACAGAGCCAAAACAACAACAAATGTCAGTCCCAATACTTTTGAAGCTCACTTGTACTTGCGACGCATCAAAATGCTTGTGAAAATGTAAATGCAAGTTGATGTATTTGTCCTCTTCTGAGCCCGTGAATTTGACTTTGATGTTTCTCCATAAGCGATTAGATGTTTTACTCTTTACGTCTGCTAGATATGGAAAATGTTTCATTCTAGACTGTGACTTCAGGCTGAATAAGCCCTGTGCCACGTTGGTTTTATTGTGGCTGTGTTTTTATTTCAGGGGAATTTGAATGGGAGTTCTCAGGAGAACTAATGATGATGTCATTCCAATATAGCTGCAAACACTGCTGATCTAATCTGAAAGCTCTGTGTGAATAATGGAGGACGTCACTGYTCTCTTGGATCTACATCGGCCAATCACAGGAGCAGATCATTACTGTACTATATCAGCGACATGCAGGGGACTTTGCACATGGATGCCGATTTGTTGTTGTAAATCCCTCCCTCACACCTCAATTGGTCTGTGACCCTCCTGCCACAGACAGACATAACAATGTGGTATCCTCCTCAGACATTTTCCATTATGGTTCAGAAGACCAGGTGGAAGACATTGAATTATCATAAATCATCCTCTATGAGGAAAACTAACTTACATGACGTTCCCTATCACTTTAACTCACCGTTGTAAACATTTGCTGTGGTACTTCTTGGAAACTGTGGCTTTGTAATTTCAGCTGTTGTGTATGCAATGAAAATGGATGGTCAGTATCTATCTCTCTGGAATGTCAGTATTAGTATATTATAAATCCGACTGAATGGTGATTCAGTGTTGTACTGCGAGAAATTCTATTGCACTACCTAAAAAGGTTCTCCAGAAATGCACAGTTTGATGGGTATTAGTAAGCTGACATGAATTTAAACACCAGTTATAACTTTTTTATTTTCATTGTTCTGTGGTATGGAAATGTCTTTTTAATATTATTGTTTTGAAGACTTTGTGCTCTAGTGTTCGATTCAGTTAATTTGGTCCCAATATTTTTCCCTTAAAGGGACAGTTTGTTCAAAAGTAATATTTTCATTATTTTACTTATCTTAGAAGTAGTCATAGACCAGTAGTGACTACGTCTAGGATTAGSGTTTCATTACTTTGCTTCAGCCACAACAGGCTAAATGTTAGCATTCTCTACCTCAACACAAGGGTTGAATGTTGCCCACTTTAGAACTGTCTGAATTGCAAAGTCGACTCAAATTAACATAACATTGGAAAGCAAGACTTTCTCTCCAGGGAGTTGTGTAGAGGCTCATATGATTTAGAAAATAGTTACATTTCTGTAAAAAAWWAAAAAAAAATGGCTTGCTACAGTAATTTATCATATTCATAAAATGCCACTGATCCAATGTTATTGTAGTATGATTATGATCATAAACCACTATTCTTTTATCTGACAGATTTAATATTAGAATTGCTTATTTTTGTCAGTAGTGGTTATAGTACATTTTTGTTGTTCTGTGACCAGTATGGGTGGAATGGAAGCTTCAGTATATGAGTATGGTGCCTTTGCTTGAATTTGTCTTGTGCGACTGTACAGTGACACTTGCACACTTTGTATGCAGTTGTTGGGCGTTGATAAACATTTTTCTACTTTAAAATGTTGCCTATTGATGCTGTCAATGTTTTTAATTGGAATACATGACGTAAGGATTTTATGAAAGAATACAGTTATGTGAATTGGTTATTGCTGTAACATGTTTTGGTGGTCAGTGGGTGCACAGTCTCATGTACTATGCGAAATGTGGCTGTGACCATTCATCCATGATGTGATCGGGGTTACAGAATGACCCTAACTTTCCCAGGTGTTCCAGAAATCCTGGTTGGTGGATTCAGGGTTTTCTGTGGATTTCCACCTGATTCCTGGGATCTGGAAACCCTGGGAATTTTGCGACCCTAAATGTGATGATTCAACATTTTGTGCACTTCTGCACGCCATACAATTTAGGCCATAGACGGATGTTTTAACATTTTCATGGTGAATATACTATATTTAAAAAATAAATGGTTATAGAAGGTTTATTTGACCCTTGTGATGGTGTCTTTGGGTCGTCTCTCAACTTTGGTTTGGTTTTACAACTTGTTCTCAGGTGAACTGTATAATGGCCCAGAATGTTTTGACTGAACTGTATATGAAACCAGAATATGTGAAGCTACGCATTTCCTGTGTCGTTTTTGGTAGGTGTACATATTAAAAAAAGACGTTACATCATTGCCATATGTATATTGTTTGACCGGATTATTCTGTATAGAAACGTAAACAAAGTTGAGTCTTAGTGTTCTCAGGGTTCTATTCATTAGTGTATACCATAGCAAATGTTGCAAAACGTTTTGCCACAAAACCAAGTTTCTTATCAGTTCAGGTAGTCCATCCCCATTTCTCTCTGTTTTCTTCAGTTTGATGTCTAGTGAATTTACACGAGGCTAATCTTGGATTCCCCCAATTTAATATCAGTCGTGATGTGAACAAGTGCACTCTCAAGGAGGGCGGAAAGGGTAGAGAATCATAGGAAAATGGGGGCTTCAAGGTTTGAGGTCGAGGATCATGAAACTATTATTCTGCTATCTGAAGAGGAGACAGACACACACACACAAAATACCCTCTGCAGAATAAGGAGCCAGGCACCAGTTTTAAAATAATCAGCTTTAAACATTCACATTTGTGAAGAAATTGCATCTTGACAACATCAGACATTCCTGCAGAGGGTGAAGGGGGGCTTGCTGACCGTGACCCCATCACAGTATTATTAGCCTTATCCCACACACAGGGCTAACACGTTCTGCTGCTGTGGCCTGTCTGTCACCAGCCTCCATGACTTCTATGACCTGCACGACTTCAGCTTTCCCTTTATTCCATCGCCTTGCCCCTCTTCTGGCTCTCACTGGTCCTTAAGTGCTACATATCCCCACAGTTTGCCTCTCTCCTCCCCTCCCATCTCCCCCATTCTCAGGCTTCATGTTGAGGCTGCTGTATTCACTTACCCACCTGTCCAACCCATTAGTGATGTGACGTCTGCAAAGAGCCTTTTTACATGCGATCGGGCATTTGATATCATTCCAACCCTTTGCCCATTGTAACACAATGTTAGATTCAATGTAGTCCGGCTGTCTGGAAGAAACAGCTCTTCAGCTAACGTCATACCATACTGAATATGGCACTAAATTAAACATTCATATTCAATGGCAGATATTACATATATTATTACTAAAACAAACATTCTTCTGTTTAGTATAAACACTTTTTCTCAGTGCTATGGTGACCGCCACCTCAACCTGGTATGTTCTGGAAGAAATGCCCAAGCATGATGCTGGTATATATTGATTCTCCTCTAACACATCACCATTAACTGCTCACTGTTTCTCTAAAGTAGCTTGCGCTGTGCTGTTGCTACTTCTGGTTAATTATACAAGTCTATTGGTCATTTCATGTACAGCTTCCTGAATAGTCTTCACTGTGCAGCCAAAACAAATTCCCTGGACCATTCTCACACCCGCTGTCTCCTTAACTTTCATCACTGAGCATTCCCTCCTTCCTTCAGCCTGCTCAAACTGATGGTGGTGGTATCACACTGCCACTTCTCTGTAGAACTCTTTCTGAATGGTCATCTCCCTATCAAACGCACTAACAACCCTAGCCCTGTCTCAATTCTTCACACTTTCTGAAGCTAAAGTGACTATCTGACTCGCAGCAGTAAACCAAGCTACCCACAACTAATCAGAAAGGAAGCATCAGACCACCACTTTCTTCTGTACTAAATAAGGCTGTTGTCTAAAGGAATTGTCACATAACAATCACAATATCATCAGAGTAAGGTTATTTATAACGGAGGAGGTGGGAGTCAGATATAGTATTTCAGGTGCTTGCCTATTGGTCTGTGGATGAATCTACTTCCATAAACAGAAAGATGGGATTTCCTTGGCCATTGGGAATTGCAATATATACCATCTTATGATTCCATCATCTGCTGTAGCCACTAGCCGGTCTCACCCATCCTTCCTCCAAAATCTGTCGCGCTCCTCTTCCTGCTCAGCTCCTAGGTGAGAACTGCTCTTCTTTCAGCCGGCTATAGCTTGACTGCTCTGTGCTATTGGTGAATTGTTTGGATTTATTCAGTGGTCCATCTGGTTTCAAATGAGTTTGTGCCGGTTTATGTACGGGTTCTATTTTAAGGCTTTGGGACTTATTGCTTCTTTGTTTGGATGTGGTGGTTTCTGTGGTGGGTGTTGCCTATTAAAGCATTTTGCCTGGTTTCATGCAGTTTCAATGAGMTATTGTCAATCCATTGAAGATTAGTGTAGGTTTTTATGGAAGTACAATGCAAACATTTKTGAAGGAGACATTATCCAGCCCTTTCTACATTACACGAGGACAATCTAGGTTGTTCTAGACCTAGATGCTGTTTATGTGGGCTGTTTGACATTACTAGACACCTTTAACTGATGAATGTGAAATGTGATACCCCCAGTGTTTATCTTGGTGTCAACGCAAACAATTTTTCACTATATAACACAGATGAGGATTTGGCTGGAATATAATCTCAAACCCGGAGGATGTTATGTTGGTTGTGGAGATGGGAAGGCATAAAGAAGCTAACGCAGGTTGCCGAATTGGATAATAAAGTAGATCGTAGAGAATTATACCAGGTTATCACTGAGGTAATATCAGTTGGGTAATGTGATGAAGTGATTGTCAGGGTTTCTAAACATGTCTTTCTTTGTGTGTTGAAGGTAATCCTACATTTTATATAAATGTTTAATGAAGTGTGGCATTACACATCAAATTTTAGATCAGAATTTAACACTCACAGTGTTAAATGTAACACTTATAAATTATATGTGACCCACCAAAATAGTGTAAAACTAACACTTGGTTCCCTAACACCATTAGGGAGTTGATGCTGTTATACTTTCTCCGTGTTAGGGAATAACACATGTAGTGTTACAGTATTTAGGGGAGGGGGTTGTTTTAACACTGTGTAAAGGGTGTAAAGGCATGTTTGCATATTTTCCAGCATGCCTTTCAAATCAAATGTATTTATAAAGCCCTTCTTACATCAGCTGATATCTCAAAGTGCTGTACAGAAACCCAGCCTAAAACCCCAAACAGCAAGCAATGCAGGTGTAGAAGCACGGTGGCTAGGAAAAACTCCCTAGAAAGGCCAGAACCTAGGAAGAAACCTAGAGAGCAACCAGGCTATGAGGGGTGGCCAGTCCTCTTCTGGCTGTGCCGGGTGGAGATTATAACAGAACGGCCCAAGAAAACAGCAGGTCTGGGACAGCTAGCACATCCGGTGAACAGGTCACGGTTCCATAGCCGCAGGCAGAACAGTTGAAACTGGAGCAGCAGCACGGCCAGGGGACAGCAAGGAGTCATCAGGCCAGGTAGTCCTGAGGCATGGTCCTAGGGCTCAGGTCCTCCGAGAGAGCGAAAGAAAGAATTAGAGAGAGCATACTTAAATTCACACAGGACACTCCGTATAAGGAGAAATACTCCGGAGAAATACTCCAGATATAACAGGCTGACCCTAGCCCCCCGACACATAAACTACTGATTTCAATTGAATGTAAGCGATACCTACCCATGACTGTGTTTGTAAGTGACAGAGACATGGTAGTTGCATTCAATAACATTTAGCCCTGAAATGACCTCCTAAGTGAATGTGTTTACATTTAAAGTAAACCCTTTATGACCATATATTATACATTTCATAAGGCCTTTAGTTATGCCTAGTTATCCTCGACATTGTGGTATGAAAATCTTTGCACATCAGACCTGCAAGTCTTACAATACACTGGTTTGTGAAGTGATTAGTAATTCCTATCGGAATCCAGCCAGATGGAGGAAATCCAACAATTTGACAATTTTATCACTCACAACCTGTATTCAGAATGATTGCTATGGTGAACGACTTGACAAACAACACTACCTAAACCATGTAAACTGGAATTACCATCTCAGTAACGGGTGCAATAAGTCCAACCCTTTACAGATTGGATTAGTTTAGAAAATRTAAGTCATTTAACTTTGATATAGTTTAAGATAAAAAAATCACTGTGCATGCAGACACAGATATTAAAACWAACTATTTCTAACAATCAACCTGGAACAAAGCTTGTTAGGAAATATGATAACAAGTAACCCTCTAACTTCCTTTGCAATCAGAGATTTAACAGAAATGTCACTAGCAAACATAGTCATGGGTGGTACCTCTAAAATGTACTCGAAAGGCACGCTGGGAAACACATATGCAAATAAGACTATACACCCTGCCTACAGTGTTAAAACAACACCCAAAACCCAGTTACTGTAACACCACAGGTGCTAATTCCCTAACGCTGAGAAAGCATCAACTGTTATAAAGTGTTAATTTAAGTTGGAATTTGCAATACCCATAGTGTTAGAGACCCTAAACTCTTGAGGTGTTAGTTTATCAACACTTTGAAAAGTGTTAGTTTAACACTATTTTGGTGGGCCACGTATAATGACTAAGAAGGTGTTCAATTTAACACTGTGTTTTTTTTTTTACTGAGGATAGTCAGTGTCCATGGTACTGCATCTTAGTGCTAGCTGCGCCACCAGAGTCTCTGGGTTCGCGCCCAGGCTGGGCTGGGTTCGCGCCCAGGCTCTGTCGCAGCCGGCCGCAACCGGGAGATCCGTGGGGCGACGCACAATTGGCATAGCGTCGTCCGGGTTAGGGAGGGTTTGGCCGGTAGGGAGGGTTTGGCCGGTAGGGATATCCTTGTCTCAGTATATAAAAATGTATGCACTCTACTGTAAGTCGCTCTGGATAAGAGCGTCTGCTAAATGACTAAAATGTAAATGTAAAAATGTACTATCTGCCAAAGATACAGATTCAAAGCCACATCTCATCCTTTATGAAAGCACTGGGATTATCAATTTAAAATAWTTTTTTTACAAGAGATTTAGGTTCAGCAGATTTATCCAGAGGCTTTTATTTTGGTGTTTGACAGGTCTTCTAACCATAAAAGGGCAATCTGTGATTGGTACATCCATTTTTTTACTTTTAAATTGAAGATATATAGCTGTTTTTGAATTTGAAAGTGATTACATTTCTCCAGCCCCATCCTACCACTGTTTACCAAAACAGTGTTAGGGTGGCCACTTTATTAATGTTTGAATCCCCGATTGCCCCTTTAAACAGTCAAAGCTCTATTGAAGTGCTGGATCAAGTGGACTTTTCCAGGCAGGTGAGCCCTTATTTCAGATGTGATGGTGTAACATCTCTGCCATCTCAGGGATATTCTAGAGGGTAGGCTGGGCATCAACAGAGGTGGTATCAGGTTGTTGATAATCTCCCAGCCTTCCATTATGGAGCTACTCAAGGAGAACAGCTGGCCTTCATATTCTTAGACTAATTTAGACCCTGCTGCTTTTCCAGGGCCAAATGGCCCTCACTTGTGTTGGGGGGCTATAGTGTTTCCCCTCAGCCCTCACTTGTGTTGGGAGGCTATAGTGTTTCCCCTCAGTGGAACAATTATGCATGACTGCCCTGTATAAGGAACTTCCATGGTGATTAAACTCAGCATGACTTCTGATTGATCCTCCTTGAGAGATTCCTGGAGAGATTAATTGGTACATCTGTTTAGATTAGGTGAACAAAATAATATCTAATTATCTCCACCTAAATTCCATCAATGTTCGTCTGAAAAAGAAATTGAAAATACATCAACAATTTGATAGTTTGATAATCAACATACTCAACATTAGAACATGTCAAAAGTTAGGACATTTGACCATTGTAGTTACAGTATATATCACATAAATTTACATAGTTGTGAATTGTATTCTTATTCTTTGCCACTGTAAAACAAAGCCATGCAGTTGATAACAGAAAGTACACATAAAAATAAATATGTTTTCCACTTGCAATTTGTAAATCTGACAAATTTTTGCAGCCTTAAGAAAATATTTAACTGATATGACAGGCGATTGGCAGTGCAGTAATTGTATTGCTTTGAATTAGTTTGAAATGTATATGAAATAATGACCTCTTTTTTTCACAGGGTGTGAAATCAAACAAACGGCAAGATGTCGGAGTGAGTAACTTATACATTGATCGCATCTCATATTTTTGGATGTGGATGTGTAATACATGAAAATGAACATGATATTTTCTCTCACCTTTTCATAATTTTATCTCTTCAGGAAAAAGATGTCTTCGAGTCGGCGGCATTACCTGAAGGTAAACACTTTCAAATATCTGATCTTCATTTGATACTTGTCAACAACTATCAATACAAGGAGAATTGAGGGGAACACAAGTATACAATATCTCAAGGTTCATGTTTTACACGAAATGTCCCAATTCTGGTATGGCTGAGCTTTTCATACGTGTAACCTGCATGCCTCATTGTCTCCCAGAGCTTGATGCTCTCCATCGCTAAAGGCTTACTGGAAGACGAGGCAAAGGAGAATGAGCAGGAGAGAATAAGATGGATGGCGGAGAACTGCCCTCCCCTGTCCCTGCCAGGGGGTACTCAACAGTTACAGGTAAACCAAACAAACAATCAATCAAATCAATCAAACTCAACAATCAAAATTTGGTCAAACCCCAAATCAATGTAAAATATATGCCTTCATATATAAGATGATTACATAATTAGTTACTGTATTCAAATGTATTGAATAAAGTGTTCACTATTGTTATTATGATTATTATTATGAATAGTAGTAGTAGTACTAGTTGTAGTAGTCATAGTACCAGTAGCAGTAGTAGTAGCACTAATAGAAGTAGCAGAAGTACTGCAGTAGTAGTAGCAGTAGTAGTAGTAATAGTAGTTGCAGTAGTAGTAATAGTAGTAGTACCAGCAGCAGCAGTAGTAGCAGAAGCAGTAGTAGCAGTAGTACTAGTAGCAGTAGTAGTAGTAGTAGTAGTAGTAGCAGTAATACTAGCAGTAGTAGCAATAGTAGTTGCAATAGTAGTAGCAGCAGTAGTAGTGATGGTAGTATATATTTGTTTTATTAGTATAATGATGATGATGATGATTATTATATTATTATATTATTATTAATGCTTGATTTTTGTTGATATCACCTCAGGAGTTCTTGAAAGAGCTGCATCATAAGATTGACGTGATAGATGAGGAGAGATATGACCTGGAGAGCAAAGTGAACAAAGCCACTAAGGAGGTATACTGTATTCACTTTACCTCACACCTACTAAAACTTGGAATGCATTCCATGAGTAATTATGTGGTGCCAGTTAGATCAATGTTGTTGTTCTCCTCTTCTTCCATTGGTCAGATTGAAGATTTGAACATTAAAGTTATTGACTTGAAGGGCAAGTTCAAGAAGCCAACTTTGAGGAAAGTGCGTATGTCTGCTGATGCTATGCTCCAGGCTCTGCTGGGCTCCAAGCACAAGGTGTCTATGGATCTGAGATCCAACCTGAAACAAGTAAAGAAGGAGGTCAAAGAGGAGGTGGGTAACTGTTCAGTAAGATAACAGAATATTGTAGAGATGTCACTTTGGGTAATCTCTCGTGGATAGATGCGCGTAACATAAATGGTGCAACTTTGTTGCAAGACTCAAATTTTTCATYACTGATCATTTGGACAAATCACAATTTCGCAGGTGCTCGCATATTTCAAATTTCAGAAGGGGAGGGGACATTTGGCCCATAGACTTGTACAAAACTGGCTGAGAGTTTCTGTTTAGAGGGGTAGAGACTTCACGAGTCTCATTAGTACAAAGTACATTTGTAGGACTTAATCAAGCATCAATTTCACAAGATTTTTGTTCTGAGTGTCCGAGATTAGCCATTGGCAGACATTGTTATTGTCCAACCTGAGGCCTTGTTAATCTACACTAAGAGGTTCATCATACTGAAATTAGTTCACACATAGATAAGCTCAGCAGAGCGCACCCATGTAATAAGGCTGTTTGATTTGATGTTGTATAGAGTTGCCAAACCACTGATACAGGGTCAGATATATTTTCATAGCATTGGGTTCATGGGTCATCTACAGCTATACAACTTCTGCCAAACAACTGCTCCACTCCGACTTGACGACATGTTGTTTGGCTTCAACACTCAAATATCTCAAGGTTATAATTTACTGAATTTTTAACCCTGAACCTTTGACTATGTTGCTATTGCAGGATAAGGAACTGCGTAATGTTGGAGACTGGCGTCAGAACATTGAAGACAAGTCCGGAATGGACGGGAGGAAGAAGATGTTTGAGTCCGAGGGTTAATTTAGTCTATCATTTCCCTGTATAGATCCCGCAAAGCAACACAAAACTCTCACTTGTTTGAACATTTCTCTTATTGAGCACTATGGTATCATTTGAACCAGTGTATGTGTCTGTAAAACGAAAGGACAATTAAATGTTTCGAGTGGAACAGAAACGTGCGTTAATAAATGCTTTTCAGATTGCCACAATTTCTTGTACCTGTGTGATCAGATCTATGTTTTGTCTCTGTCTTGTCTAAATGTACCTCTAGTCTAGAACATGTGTTATGTTTGTTAGTTCAAATATATATGACAAACATATTTTCTGCCAGTTTTTATCTTCTTTTGTTTTTCCTGATGTAACATCTGTTGTTACATCAGGAGTGATGGTTGCTCAATTGCCTTACAGTACACAGCCTGACTAGACTGTGCAGTATGATAGGCACAGTGTTATCACGTGATATGGAGTGAAGTGCCACCAATGTCTATCACTCTAGAATCATATTCACAAGTCCTCTAGAGGAATTGCCAGCCAGTGATTTACAACCTGACTGACAGATATAATGTGACCTGACCATATTAAACCCTCAGTAATAGCACATTCTGACCTTACCCACTGGGCATGGACGTCAATTCAACGTCTATTCCACGTTGGTAATTTCATTGAAACATTGTTGATTCAACCAGTGTGTGCCCAGTCGGTAGAAGTTTGGCTAATTGTATGTTCTGGTTTGCTAGAGGTACAGTATCAGTTGATAGTAAACAGTAGTTAAGAAACAAGCAGAGCACTATTGGTTGTTGCCTGGGTAACCACTTATTGGATATAAAGAGATGTTGTCAGGTGGTGCAGCTGTGGAGGGTGTGAGTGAAGAGGAGAAGAACTCTTCTTGGGAAGTGGGGTAAGTGAGGCGAGCCGCGAGGCAGGCCTACTGCCTGGCCATGGCTCTGTTAATTGATTAAATATGTGAGAACTGATTATAAATGTTAGTAATTAGGTAGCATTGATGGATGGTTTCAAGTAGCACTCAAGATGTTTCCAGTTTCATTCTTTCATCCACAGTGAAAAATGTAGTTAGTAGAGAAAAAGATATCCATGAACCATCCTTGTCCATCTTACTTGTCTTTCAGTGGGAGATCTGAAAGTGACAGAACTGTCATCAGGTCCTTTGGGCGCCTCAGAAGCCACGGACATAAATCTCAGACACATGATGCCTCCGAGGTACGACCAGTTCAATAGTTTGGCATCCTTTTACGATAAACATCATGGGTGCCAGTTGCACGTCTGGCCTTCTGATAATGTGTGAATTATAGCATTCTCTATTACTGTTGGTGTGAGTGGCCTTTAAAGTTCTGAGTACTGGCCATGCATGCTCCTTATGGGTGATGGCATATGCTAAATAAAAGATGATGAAATAAGAACAACCATCTTGAAGGACGTGTTATTTATACTAGAGCCGCTGGGGGAGGGGAAGGAACAGGGAAACACCGTACTGTATTTCATGACCTTGTCAGCCCATTGGTTTGGTCTGTAATCCGCTTCCATAAAGAGAAATGGAGGATTATAGCGAGGGATCAGAAAATGCAATATATACCTTCTTAACACTTGAGCTGCCTGCGATCAGTCAGTCAGTTGGGGATCCCTTAACAAGCCTGTGCTGCTCTCTTTATTCCCGAGGTGAGAACCAACGCTTACAGTATGTCCCTCTCTGTCTGTTCTGTACTTCTAACTAGTTAGACACTATCTGAAGGAGAGAAGATTTATTAAGATTTTACTCAGGTTTTAGTTTTCGGAGAAACTACATTTTTCTAGCTATGATATACAGAAGCATTGTGGTCTTTGCGCTAACTTATTAATGAGAAATTGCAGAATTATAGTGATATGCCTATTTAATGTCAATACTTGGCTGTTGGTTGAGGAAAATAAGATTGTTTTATAAAGATTTTAGCATGTGAAATGCATTTTAGTTTGTGAAATGAATGGGAATTGTATTGTGTATTGCAATTGTATTGCACTGTAGCTAATTATTCATTTGTATTTGGTTGTTATTGTTGGCTCTAGTCCAAGAGTGTTAAATGTCTTTCCTGTAGTCATAAACTGATGCGTTTGGATTGTTGCTTTATGTAGTACTGCTCTTTCTACATGACATCTTATTCTTATTCAAATATATTTAATCTCTGTCACTAATGTTTAAATGACTCAAATGATATATAATTCGAAAAATACTGACAACAAAGTTTTCAAAATCATAACTCAATTACTCAATTACTTGGTTTATTTCAATACATTTTATAGATATTTTTTTTGTTTTGTACAGTATTTCATGATTTATTTTGTCGGTGTATCTTAATTTGTAAACTTTCAATAGTAGTATTTGCATAAGAAAATGTTCTCAGGTACCAGTAGTGTATTGAATGTGTTTTAGTAAGCAGACCGTATAATTATCTATGGGGTGGTAAATGATAGATGTAAATGGACTGATGATGTGACATGTAGAAATGGTACACCACCACAAGACATAAATCTGAAAGCGATCGTCAAATGTTTTCCTTCCTCTCAACACCATATTTTAGACATACCTACACAGCCTGTTACAACGTTATAGACATCTCTGATACATCACCTAATTGGCAATCTGGACAAATATATATATAAATATATATATATATATATATATATATATGTATATATATATACAGTACCAGTGAAAAGTTTGGACACACCTACTCATTCAAGTGTTTTTATTTATTTAGACTATTTACATTGTATAATAATAGTGAAGACATCAAAACTATGAAATAACACATATGGAATCATGTAGTAACCAAAAAAGTGTTAAACATATCAAAATATATGTTATATTTTAGATTCTTCAAAGTAGCCACCCTTTGCCTTGATGACAGCTTTGCACACTCTTGGCATTCTCTCAACCAGCTTCACCTGGAATGCTTTTCCAACAGTCTGGAAGGAGTTCCCACATATGCTAAGCACTTGTTGTCTGCTTATCCTTCACTCTGCGGTCCAGCTCATCCCAAACCATCTCAATTAGGTTGAGGTGGGGTGACTGTGGAGGCCAGGTCATCTGATGCAGCACTCCATCACTCTCCTTCTTGGTCAAATAGCCCTTACACAGCCTGGATGTGTGTTGGGTCATTGTCCTGTGGAAAAACAAATGATAGTCTCACTAAACGCAAACCAGATGGGATGGCATATCGCTGCAGAATGCCGTGGTAGCCATGCTGGTTAAGTGTGCCTTGAATTCTAAATAAGTGTCACCAGCAAAGCACACCCACACCATCCCACCTCCTCCTCCATGCTTCACGGTGGGAGCCACACAGATCATCCGTTCACCTACTCTGCGTCTCAGAAAGACACGGCGGTTGAAGGCAAAAATCTCAAATTTGGACTGATCAGACCAAAGGACAGATTCCACCGGTCTAATGTCCATTGCTCGTGTTTCTTGGCCCAAGCAAGTCTCTTCTTATTATTGGTGTCCTTTAGTAGTGGTTTCTTTGCAGCAATTAGACCATGAATGCCTGATTCACGCAGTCTCCTCTGAACAGTTGATGTTGAGATGTGTCTGTTACTTGAACTCTGTGAAGCATTTATTTGGGATGCAATCTGAGGTGCAGTTAACTCTAATGAACGTATCCTCTTCAGCAGAGGTAACTCTGGGTCTTCCTTTCCTGTGGCAGTCCTCATGAGAGCTAGTTTCATCATAGAGCTTGCTGGTTTTTGCAACTGCACTTGAAGAGACTTTCAAAGTTCTTGAAATGTTCAGTAATGACTGACCWTAATTTCTTAAAATAATGATGGACTGTCGTTTCTCTTTGCTTATTTGAGCTGTTCTTGCCATAATATGGACTTGGTCTTTTACCAAATAGGCTATCTTCTGTATATCACCTATAACTTATCAAAACACAACTGTTTGGTTCAAATGCATTAAGAAGGAAATAAATTCCACTATTTAACTTTCAACTAGGCACACCTGTTAATTGAAATGTATTCCTCATGAAGCTGGTTGAGAGAATGCCAAGAGTGTGCAAAGCTGTCATCAAGGCAAAGGGTGGCTACTTTGAAGAATCTCAATTATAAAATATATTTTGATTTGTTTAACACTTTTTTCGTTACTGTATGATTCCATATGTGTTATTTCATAGGTTTGATGTCGTCACTATTATTCTACAGTGTAGAAAATAGTCAAATTATTTGTATTATTTTCTACATCTACAATAGACTGACATCTTTACTAGACCCGGTCCAAAATCTGTGCTATGTGATGTTTGAAAAGACAACATTTCACTAGCCGGCGGGCTAGTTGGGTACATTTTCAACTAACCCGGTGTGAAAAGTTCTAGCCATCGTCAACCATAATTTCTATCCCTGCATGTCAGCTCACAAGAGTTGCTGTACTGTAAATACATCTATGCCTGTTTAGTTGAGCTTATTGAAGCTGGAGTGATACTATTTCAATTAAACATTTTAAAAGTAATGTGCAGCTCTGTGAAGTTCCCTCTCTTCTGCAAGTATGAAGGACGAGAGTTTTTCAGAACGGTACTGCTTTAAACAGTATTATTGGACATTCATGGCTTTGGTTAATTGCACAATAAACTAATCTGAATTTGAATCTGAACAATAATCACCCCGGATAGAAAAAGAGATATGCTAAGAAACACATTTTTATAATACATACACTATCGTTCTAAAGTTTGGGGTCACTTAGAAATGTCCTTGTTTTTGAAAGAAAAGCTGTGTACTACTCCCTTCACAGAACAGTGCACACTGGCTCTACGCAGAATGGAAAGTGCACCGGGGCCTCCCACTCCTCTTTCTATTCTGGTTAGAGCCAGTTTGCGCTGTTCTGTGAAGGGAGTAGTACACTGCGTTGTACGAGATCTTCAGCTTCTTGGCAATTTCTCACATGGAATAGCCTTCATTTCTCAGAACAAGCATAGACTGACGAGTTTCAGAAGAAAGTGCTTTGTTTCTGCCGATTTTGAGCCTGTAATCGAACCCACAAATGCCGATGCTCCAGATACTCAACTAGTCTAAAGAAGGCCAGTTTTATTGCTTCTTTAATCAGAACAACAGTTTTCAGCTGTGCTAACATAATTGCAAAAGGGTTTTCCAACGATCAATTATCCTTTTAAAATGATAAACTTGGATTAGCTAACACAACGTGCCATTAGAACACAGGAGTGATGGTTGCTGATAATGGGGCTCTGTACGCCTATGTAGCTATTCCATAAAGAAATTAGCTGTTTCCAGCTACAATAGTCATTTACAACATTATCAATGTCTACACGTTATTTCTGATGAATTTTATGTTATTTTAATGGAAATTTGCTTTTCTTTCAAAAACAAGGACATTTCCAAGTGACCCCAAACATTTGAACGGTAGTGTATATTCAGTGTAATTAATCATGGAGAATGGAGACAGTTGAGTGAGTACAATGAACTGACCTGATGGAGCAGCAGCAGTTATTTTTGAGACAAGGCCTAACGTCTTGGTCATCTAAGGGATGTTCTAGAAGGCAATGGCAGGGCTGGTGGCAGGGCTGGCACCACCAGCTGCGGTGTTGGGTTACTGTGACCTCTCAGAGACAAGCCTACAATAACACAGAGCCATTTTAGACAAGATCTGGGCCCAATTTAGATCTCCTCAACACAAGATAACTTCCCCGTCTCCAGGGAAACGATACCCAGAGCCCAGACCAAAGATTTGGAGTCGACTGAGTTTAAGGAATTCGGAATGTATTCTTGTCACTTGTCTCAATTACAAAAGCAAGTAAGAAGAGCGTTGTAAATCATAGCTGCATGCCATGGCCTCCGTTGGAAGTAGGGCTGAACAGGGATAATTGTAAAAAGGGACAGACTCAATAACACAAATTAGAAATAGCCTCTTATTCAATGTGCTTAAAAAATATATACTTTTTTCATGCTTTGACTACTTTTTTGTATTGACCGGTCTAGCATTCTCCATGTACCTTATCCTATATAATAGTATCAGTAATCCTACTGGTGTAGTTTTGTAATTGGTATAGCTGAGGATATACCAGTATTGTTGGTATAATGTTTGCTATTATGAGTACATCATTCATGTTTACTGTTGTTTTGCATTTCTAGGAAGTGAAGACACAAAACAGCCAAGATGGCTGAGTAAGTATAGGCCAATACTTTGTCTACATGTTGTGTTTCAAGTGTTTAGGTAGTTGTACTTAACCTGACTTTCTTTCCTTGGTCCAATAGCAAGAAAGGCAACGTGTCCTCAAGCCGTAAGCACACTCTGAAGGTAAGGAATCCCACACAGCCATTTTAATGTTTTACGTAGAATAAAACATTTAATAATGTATAAAAATCATAATATAACATACTTTTAAAAAGTAGTAAAACAAAGGGAGATATAGGTCAATTATCTGTCAACTGTCATAATTTGTCTCCAGAGTTGTATGCTGGCACTTGCTAAGGATTGGCTTGAAGCTGAAGCATTAGAGAAAGTTAAAGAGAGGGAGAGATACATGGAAGAGAACTGCCCTCCTCTGGAGATGTCCCACTCCAAGGATGATTTGACGGTATGATATTCAGATATTCAAAGACAGACATTATGAAAACATATCATACCTGCTTGATACAGTGTGTTGTATGAATTGTGCTTCTATCCGGATCAGCTGTACTAAGTTCAAGCATAACAATAGGTATTGTATGAAGACAGTTACATTTTCCTTTGTTGCATTCTTTCATTAGGAGCTTTGCAAAAAGATGTACGACAAAATTAATGTGATTGATGAGGAGAGATACAACTTAGAATATAAAGTGATCATGGTTTGCAATGAGGTAAGCAACTGTCTTGTCTGTTCCGTTTTTTAATGTTTCAATATAAATACACAGTGCCTTCAGAAAGACTTATTACACATTTTGTTGTGTTACAGCTTGAATTAAAAATGGATTAAATAGATTTTGATTCTCACCTATCTACACACAATACCCCACAATGACAAATTGAAAACATGTTTTTAGATATTTTTGCAAATGTATTAAAAATGAAATACAGAGACATCTCTGAGTAAAATCACCTTTGGCTGTGATGACAGCTGTGAGTCTTTCTGGATAATTCTCTAAGAGCTTTCCACACCTGTATTGTGAAACATTTGCCTATTATTATTTTCAAAATTCTTCATTCTCTGTCAAATTAGTTGATCATTGCTAGACAACCATTTTCAGGTCTTGCCATTGATTTTAATGTAGATTTAAGTCTAAACTGTAACTCGACCACTCAGTAATATTCACTGTCTTCTTGGTAAGCAACTCYAGTATTGATTTGGCTTTGTGTTTTAGGTTATTGTCCTGCTGGGTCTTGAAAGGTGAATCAATCTCCCAGGGTCTTGAAAGGGTCTTTGTGGCTGAATTTGTGTTTGATATTCACTGCTCGACAGAGGGCTATAGAGATGAGGTAGTCATTCACAAATCATATTAAACACTATTACTGCAGACAGAGTGAGTCCATGCAACTTATTATGTGACTTGTTAAGGCTTGCCATAACCAAGGGGTTGAATACTTATTGACTCGAGACATTTTAGCTTTTCATTTTCTAATTGCCTTGAAAAAATTCCGAAAAAATAATTCCACTTTGACATTATGGGGTATGGTGTGTAATAATGGTATATGATAAATATATTTTATATGTATACAGTTCCTTTGTTGAGCCCACCTGAAACACTGATTTTCCTGTTCCAAAATTCCACCCACTAGGTTTTAGACCTAAACATAAAAATAGTTGACCTGAGGGGCAAGTTCAAGAAGCCAGCTCTGAAGAAAGTACGTATGTCTGCTGATGCTATGCTCCAGGCTCTGCTGGGCTCCAAGCACAAGGTGACCATGGATTTGAGATCCAACCTGAAACAAGTGAAGAAAGATGAGAAGAAAGAGGTGGGTCCATTAGGTTGGATATCGCATCGGGAGACATTGTCAATGTTGAACGAACTTTAGGCCTTGATATTCAACACTTCATTGTCTTCTCACCCTTTCTACCATCACAGGATAAGGAATTGCGTGACGTTGGTGACTGGCGTAAGAACATTGACGACAAGGCTGGTATGGACGGCAGGAAGAAGATGTTTCAGGGAGATAATTAGATCATTGGGCTGTGTTTGTATGATGTGACTGACTACTGTCCTGTAATGTCTTACTGTCAACCACATATTGATTGATACCCATTACAACCAGTACTGTAACTATATGACACATCTTTGTTTCTTTTGAAGACACAAAATAAATAGAAGGAAACAGAAACAGAGAGTAAGAAAGTCTTCGGAAGATGTGTGTAATGGTCTGTCTGTTGATTTACTGCTTTACTCCCTGTAGTAGAGTAGCCTACTGTACAGTGACAAACTTTTCAAATAAATTGTCTTAAGGAAATCATTCAAAATGTATATTATTTATATTTTGTCATTCTGATACACAAAGAGAACTAAAATGCAAAATCTTGCAACCACTTGCAGAGATTGAACGGGATTTTAAGATTATTCTTTTTTTTTATTTGGAGGATGTAACGTATCATACAAAATGGGTGACGTTGCACACAATTGTGCACTATTTTCAGGAGCCCGTTTTGGGCTACTTTCAAAACGACTGTCTGAAATGAATCAAAACCTTTATAACGCATCTTTAACTATAGGAGTGATCTGCATTTGTGACTTTTGAAAAGAAAGAGATATGGGCAACTCGGCACTCCAGTCTAGAACATTACCAGGGAACCATCTTTAATACTCCTCTCCGATTTTCTAGTCTAATTTGAGCAGCAGGTACAGTAACACGTTTCTTGAGGTTTTGAAATCAATGCTTTCTGTCATGTTGTACCACGTTATCTGGAACATTATTCAGTTACTGTTGGATAAAGAAAACTTCATGTTAAGTAAAATCATGATATTTGTTTTATAGATTTTATATTTGTTTTTAAGAGTTATTCATTCAACAGTTCAGGCTAATATGAGAAAAAAAAACGTGAACAATTGGGCTCAGCAATTTTTTCTGCAGTCTTTTTGAGGTCTTTGTCATTGTCACTGAAATTAAGGTGAGTTACTTTATTATTTTGCATTTTTCCCTTTTGTATTACATAGTAAAAGCAAGTATATTATTTCATTGTTCACTTCTTACAATTGAAACAAATTGACTAAGCAATTTCATGTTTTCAAAATTGTAGTTAAATGTTTCCTGTCTACAATTTGCATTTACTGTATTTTATTATTTTCCTACTCTCAACAGATAAATACTCACTTAAACATCAGATGGAATCTTATTGATGCTTCAGTGGTAAGTGTCTTTACAGTGCATCCGGAAAGTATTCAGACCCCTTGACTTTTTCCATATTTTGTTATGTTACAGCCCTATTCTAAAATGGATTAAATATATTTTTTCCCTCATCAATCTACACACAATACCCCATAATGACAAAGCGAAAACAGATTTTTTTTGGTGCAAATTTATCAAATAAAAAAACCTGAAATACCTTATTTACATAAGTATTCAGACCCTTAGTTATGAGACTCAAAATCTAGCTCAGGTTCATCCTGTTTCCTTTGATTGGACATGATTTGGAAAGGCACACTCCTGTCTATATAAGGTCCCACAGTTGACAGTCCATGTCAGAGCAAAAACCAAGCCATGAGGTCGAAGGAATTGACCATAGAGCTCGAGACAGGATTGTGTCAAGTCACAGATCTGGGGAAGGGTACCAAAAAATGTCTGCAGCATTGAAGGTCCCGAAGAACACAGTCGCTTCCATCATTCTTAAATGGAAGAAGTTTGAATCCACCAAGCTCTTCCTGGAGCTGGCTGCGCGGCCAAACTAAGCAATCGGGGGGAGAAGGGCCTTGGTCAGGGAGGTGACCAAGAACCTGATGGTCACTCTGACAGAGCTCCAGGATTCCTCTGTGGAGATGGGAGAACCTTCTAGAAGGACAACCATCTCTGCAGCACTCCACCAATCAGGCCTTTATGGTAAAGTGKCCAGACAGGAGCCCCTCTACAGTAAGAGGCACATGACAGCCCGCTTGGAGTTTGCCAAAAGGCTCCTAAAGGACTCTCAGACCATGAGAAACAAGATTCTCTGGTCTGATGAAACAGAGATTGAACTCTTTGGCCTGAATGCCAAGCGTCACGTCTGGATGAAACCTAGCACCATCCCTACAGTGAAGCATGGTGGTGGCAGCATCATGCTGTGGGGATGTTTTTCAGCGCCAGGGACTGGGAGACTAGTCAGGATCGAGGGAAATATGAGCAAAGTAGAGAGAGATCCTTGATGAGAACCTGCTTCTGAGCGCTCAGGACCTCAGACTGGGGTGAAGGTTCACCTTCCAACAAGAAAACAACTCTAAGCACACAGCCAAGATAATGCAGGATTGGCTTCGGGACAAGTCTCTGAATGTCCTTGAGTGGCCCAGCCAGAGCCCGGACTTGAACCCGATCGAACATCTCTGGAGAGACCTGAAAATAGCTGGTCAGCAACCCATCCAAACTGACAGAGCTTGAGAGGATCTGCAGAGAAGAATGGGAGAAACTCCCCAAATAGAGGTGCCAAGCTTATAGCGTCATACCCAAGAAGACTCAAGACTGTAATCGCTGCCAAATGTGCTTCAACAAAGTACTGAGTAAAGGGTCTGAATACTTATGTAAATAAGATATTTCGCTTTGTCATTATAGGGTAATGTGTGTAGATTGATGAGGGGAAAAAACGATTTAACAATTTTAAAATAGGGCTATAATGTAACATAATGTGGAAAAAGTCAAGGGCTCTGAATACTTTCCGAATGCACTCTATATTGAGGTTTTTATTCTTCCAGTAGCACAGTTTACATGCATATTCTGACAAATGTAACAAGTTATTTTAAGACACAGTGGCCGTGAAAGAGGGTGTTGGGATATGCAAAAAACCCAGCAGCGGGATATGAGAATGAAAAACCCAGCAGCATTGTAGTTCTTGACACAAACCGGTCTGCCTGGCACCTACTAACATACCTCTTTCTAAGGCACTTAAATATTTTGTCTTGCCGATTCACCCTCTGAATGGCACAATCATACACAATCCATGTCTCAATTGTCTCAAGGCTTAAAAATGCTTCTTTAACTTGTCTCCTCCCCTTCATCTACACCGATTGAAGTTGATTTAACAAGTGACATCAATAAGGGATCATAGCTTTCACCTTGATTCACCTGGTCAGTCTGTGTCATGGAAATAGCAAGTGTCCTTAATGTTTTGTACACTATAGGACAAGTATAAGCACCCACCAAATTATTCTTATTATATAGAAAGTGTTTTGTCCAGATGTCCCCCTCGGTTAATAAAGGAATTTGCAGAGGATCTAGCTAGTTTCAGTTTAGTTGTCACGATCGTGTGGAGAAGAGACGGACCAAAACGCAGCATGTGGAAAATAAGCCATCTTCTTTTATTTTTACTATGAAGATGAACATGAAACGAAACACTATTACAAACTATACAAAAACAACAAACGACCGTGAAGCTATAAACGTAGTGCACACACACAGGCTACAAACGTTCAACATAGACAATTCCCCACAACCAGCTAAAGCCTATGGTTGCCTTAAATATGGCTCCCAATCAGAGACAACAATAACCAGCTGTCTCTAATTGAGACCCAATTCAGGCAACCATAGACTTTCCTAGATACCTACACTCAACCATAGACACAGCTAGACTACTATTTACATAAACCCAACTACTCTAATAAACCCCCTAAACCTTACAACCACCCTAGACACTACAAAAACCACATACATTCCCCATGTCACACCCTGACCTAACCAAAATAATTAAGAAAACAAAGAATACTAAGGCCAGGGCGTGACATAACCCTCCCCTTAAGGTGCGAACTCCGGGCGCACCAGCACAAAGTCTAGGGAGGGTCTGGGTGGGCGTCCGTCCACGGCGGCGGCTCCGGCACTGGTCGTGGTCCCCACCCCACCATAGTCACTACCCGCTTTCGTAGCCTCCTCCAAATGGCCACCCTCCACATTAACCCCACTGGATTAAGGGGCAGCACCGGACTAAGGGCAGCACCGGACTAAGGGGCAGCACCGACTAAGGGCAGCACCGGACTAAGGGCAGCACCGGACTAAGGGGCAGCACCGGACTAAAGGGCAGCACCAGGATAAGGGCAGCACCAGGATAAGGGGCAGCACCAGGATAAGGGCAGCACCAGGATAAGGGGCAGCACCAGGATAAGGGCAGCACCAGGATAAGGGGCAGCACCAGGATAAGGGGCAGCACCAGGATAAGGGCAGCACCAGGATAAGGGCAGCACCAGGATAAGGGGCAGCTCCGGACTGAGGGACGGCAGCTCCGGACTGAGGGACGGACTCCGGCTGAGGACGGATCCTGGCTGGATGACGGCTCTGGCGGTCCTGGCTGGACGGCTCTGGCGGATCCTGGCTGGACGGCTCATGGCTGGCTGACGGTATGGCTGCTCATGGCTGGCTGACGGATCTGGCTGCTCACTGGCTGGCTGACGGATCTGGCTGCTCATGGCTGGCTGACGGATCTGGCTGCTCATGGCTGGCTGACGGATCTGGCTGCTCATGGCTGGCTGACGGAGCTGGCTGCTCATGGCTGGCTGACGGAGCTGGCTGCTCATGGCTGGCTGACGGAGCTGGCTGCTCATGGCTGGCTGCGGAGCTGGCTGCTCATGGCTGGCTGACGGAGATGGCTGCTCATGGCTGGCTGACGGATCTGGCTGCTCATGGCTGGCTGACGGATCTGGCTGCTCATGGCTGGCTGACGGATCTGGACCTCATGCTGGCTGGCGGCTCTGGCAGATCCTGTCTGGTTGGCGGCTCTGGCAGATCCTGTCTGGTTGGCGGCTCTGGTAGATCCTGTCTGGTTGGCGGCTCTGGACGCTCATGGCTGGCTGGCGGCTCTGGCAGATCCTGTCTGGTTGGCGGCTCTGGTAGATCCTGTCTGGTTGGCGGCTCTGGCTGGTCATGGCTCGCTGCGGCTCTGGCTGGTCATGGCTGCGTGACGGCTCTGGCTGGTCATGGCTGCGTGACGGCTCTGGCTGGTCATGGCTGCGTGACGGCTCTGGCTGGTCATGCTGCGTGACGGCTCTGGCTGGTCATGGCTCGCTGACGGCTCTGGCTGGTCATGGCTCGCTGACGGCTCTGGCTGGTCATGGCTCGCTGACGGCTCTGGCTGGTCATGGCTCGCTGACGGCTCTGGCTGTCATGGCTCGCTGACGGCTCTGGCTGGTCATGGCTCGCTGACGGCTCTGGGCTGGTCATGGCTCGCTGACGGCTCTGGCTGGTCATGGCTCGCTGACGGCTCTGGCTGTCATGGCTCGCTGACGGCTCTGGCTGGTCATGGCTCGCTGACGGCTCTGGCTGGTCATGGCTCGCTGACGGCTCTGGCGGTCATGGCTCGCTGACGGCTCTGGCTGATCCGTTCTGGGGAAGGCTCTGGCTGATCCGTTCTGGCGGAAGGCTCTGGCTGATCCGGTCTGGCGGAAGGCTCTGGCTGATCCGGTCTGGCGGAAGCTCTGGCTGATCCGGTCTGGCGGAAGGCTCTGGCTGATCCGGTCTGGCGAAGGCTCTGGCTGATCCGGTCTGGCGGAAGGCTCTAGCGGCTCCTGTCTGGGGGACGGCTCTAGCGGCTCCTGTCTGGCGGACGGCTCTGCAGGCTCATGGCAGACGGGCGGCTTTGCAGGCTCATGGCAGACGGGCGGCTTTGAAGGCTCAATACAGACGGGCAGTTCATGCGGCGCTTGGCAGACGGACAGTTCAGACGGCGTTGGGCAGACGGGCAGTTCAGGCGCCGTTGGGCAGACGGGCAGTTCAGGCGCCGTTGGGCAGACGGGCAGTTCAGGCGCCGTTGGGCAGACGGGCAGTTCAGGCGCCGTTGGGCAGACGGCAGTTCAGGCGCCGCTGGGCAGACGGCAGTTCAGGCGCCGCTGGGCAGACGGGCAGTTCAGGCACCGTTGGGCAGACGGGCAGTTCAGGCGCCGTTGGGCAGACGGGCAGTTCAGGCGCCGTTGGGCAGACGGGCAGTTCAGGCGCCGCTTGGCAGACAGGCAGTTCAGGCGCCGCTTGGCAGACGGGCAGTTCAGCGCCGTTGGGCAGACGGGCAGTTCAGGCGCCGTTGGGCAGACGGGCAGTTCAGGCGCCGCTTGGCAGACGGGCAGTTCAGGCACCGTTGGGCAGACGGCAGACTCTGGCCGGCTGAGACGCACTGTAGGCCTGGTGCGTGGTGCCGGAACTGGAGGTACCGGGCTAAGGACACGCACCTTCAGGCTAGTGCGGGGAACAACAACAGGGCACACTGAGTTCTCAAGGCGCACTATAGGACTGGTGCGTGGTACCAGAACTGGTGGTACCGGGCTGAGGGCACGCACCTCAGGACGAGTGCGGGGAGAAGGATCATGCGTACAGGGCTCTGGAGACGCACAGGAGGCTTGGTGCGTGGTGCCGGGACTGGAGGCACTGGGCTGGAGACACGCACCACAGGGAGAGTGCGTGGAGGAGGAACAGGGCTCTGGAGACGCACTGGAAGCCTGGTGCGTGGTGTCAGCACTGGTGGTACTGGGCTGGGAACACACACCACAGGGCTAGTGCGAGGAGCAGTAACAGGACGCACAGGACTCTGGAGACGCACAGGAGGCTTTGTGCGTGCTGTAGCACTGTCTTAACCAGACGGCTAGCACGCACCTCAGGACGAGTTTGGAGAGCTGTTCCCGGTGACATTAAATCACCAACACGTTCATTCGGACGGATGCCGTGCCTCATGCACCAAACCAATACATCCCTCATAACTCTCTCCTCCAATTTCTCCATTAACTCCTTTACTGTCTCTGCGTCACTCTCCTCCAAATCCGCCCTCACCGGCTCCTTACGGTAAGCAGGAGGAGTTGGCTCACGTCTCCCGACTGACCCAACTAAACTACCCGAGAGCCCCCCCCCCAAGAAATGTTTGGGTTTGACTTACGGGCTTCCAGCCTTGTTTCCTTGCTGCCTCCTCATATCTCCGCCTCTCTGCTTTCGCTCCTCCAGCTCAGCTTTGGACGGTTATATTCTCCTGGTACTTCGCGGTCCAGAATTTCCTCCCAATTCCAATAGTCCTGTGTAGGTGGGTCCTGTTGTTGTTGCACACGCTGCTTGATCCGATGATGGTGGGGAATTCTGTCACGATCGTGTGGAGGAGAGACGGACCAAAAACACAGCATGTGGAAAATAAGCCATCTTCTTTTATTTTTACTACGAAGATGAACATGAAACGAAACACTATTACAAACTATACAAAAACAACAAACGACCGTGAAGCTATAAACGTAGTGCACACACACAGGCTACAAACGTTCAACAAAGACAATTCCCCACAACCAGCTAAAGCCTATGGTTGCCTTAAATATGGCTCCCAATCAGAGACAACAATAACCAGCTGTCTCTAATTGAGACCCAATTCAGGCAACCATAGACTTTCCTAGATACCTACACTCAACCATAGACACAGCTAGACTACTATACTAAACATAAACCCAACTACTCTAATAAACCCCAAACCTTACAACCACCCTAGACACTACAAAAACCACATCATTCCCCATGTCCACCCTGACCTAACCAAAATAATTAAGAAAACAAAGAATACTAAGGCCAGGGCGTGACATTATTTTCAAGTTTATTAGTCGTATGTAAAAAAACACGTAGTATACAAAGTCCAACAAAAATGCTTACTTGCAGGTTCCTTCTCAACAATGTAAAACAATAAGAAATAATAAAAGATAAGAACATAAAGTAAATGGCATTTGAGCATAAGTATAATACATGAAGGCACAATTTATAGTCCAATATGTACACGTGTATCAGGGAGGACTGGGGGGGGGGGGGGGGAATCTCTGGTGGTCACACACTTAGTAAACACCTATTGGGTTATGTACCTTCAGTGTGGTCCCCAGTCCTAGAAAGAAAAGTGACTGGAGACCAATCTCTACTCCATCCTGTCTGGGCAAATTCCAGGAAAAGTTAATTGTGAAGAGCTTCTACCTAGTTGCTCTTCAGGAATGCAAAAGCCAGTTTGCATACTTGGCTAAACACAGCACAGCAAATGTGCTGGTCAGAGTCACACACACCTGGCTTACAGAGACAGACTTAAAGAAATCCACGGTGGTTCAGGTTCTGCTGGCGGACATGTCAAAAGCTTTTGATCGCGTCGACCATGCTAAACTCCTCCAGCATCTGGCCAGTCTGGGTCTGTGTCCAAGGCTACTCACCTGGCTTCACAGCTACACAACAGGGAGAACACAGAGGGGGATGGCAAATGGAATGTACAGCTCATGGATAGAGGTAACATCTGGGGTCCCACAGGGTGGGGTTGTCTCGCCTTACCTCTTTCTGCTCCACATGTGCACTCGGAGAGTCATCTTTGATTTGTCCTGTTCTTTAAGGATAGAAAACATTGAAAATGACACCTCAATGGAAGAGGAGGTGAAGTAACTGGATGAATGGGCGGCAGACAACAACATACTTCTGTCCAACTAAGAATTTGTTTCTCTAGAAATCCTCCCCAGCAGGCTCCAATGATCCTGGGTAGACAGGTTGTTCCAGTTGGAACAAAATACCTTGGCTTCCACTTGGACAACCAACTCAGTGGTAACCAACATATTGACCAGGCAGTGAAAAGGGCTTCAAAGCATCTACCCTTCCTGACTGTGATGGCAAGAAACAGTCTTCCCACTGATGACCTTGTGGAAATATTCACCACACTGATCCCACCATGCCTTGAGTACGCCAGTGTGTTGCTGGTGGGCTCCACAAAGAAGCAGCAAGCTGCACTGGACATGGTACAGAAAAGGACAAGCAAGATAATAACAAAAAATAGAGACATCCCACTGACTCTTCACCCTGTTGCAGGATAACTTTCCTGTAATGCAGGAAATGTAAAACTTCCAGTGTATTTGAGGTTTAAAAAGGCTTCTGAAGTTTGTAATTCCCACTTTGAAATTTCAGACTTGATTTTCCCTTACGAAAAATGTATCAACCCCTACAAATATGTCCATTAATTATAATACACACAATACTTCCCATTTCCTGTTGCTTGCTGCAAGATTATTTTCCTGCTGTAGCAAACTGCCTCAAATGAAGATCCTACATCTCCACATAATCTCCTACCACAGAGAAGGGGAGACAGTACTTGCAGAGTCCTCCGAAACCAGAACTAATTGTTCAGCATCAACGCAAGGACAAATAGGCTGAAAAATTCTGCTATACAGTCTTGGTCTTCACTGTACGTTTGTAACTCATTTTGCAATTGACAGGCGGTTAAATAAATAAGCAATACAACTAGAATAACAATCTTGAAGAGTTGCTTATCTATATGAAGGCAGCAGGGAGGTTGGGTTGTGGCTAGAGTTACAGCAGCTTGCTGAACCATTGGTCTGGAGCGGGACTTCAATCCAATTACATAAAGAGAAATGCAAAGTTTTGCGATCACAGTATGCCATTAAAACCCTCATAACATTTCAGTTGCCTGTCACAGTCCCAAATGTGTGTACTGCTCGATCGCCAGCTTTCTCTAACAGGTGAGAACCTCTCACCTGTCTATCCTGACTCTCTATCTGCTCCCAGATTTCAGCAACTCCACTGGCTTTACTGTTCTGGATTAGCACTCCTCCTTCAGTGTGGAAACCCTGCAATCAGCTGCACACGTGAGATCAGACCAGGTGTCTCTCTGTGTGCAAAAGTACTGTTTAAATTGGTTTAGATAAAGCTTTGATGATAAAGAAACTAGTGATAAACCTTTAATGTTGAGGGGGGATATAGTCCTGTTAAAACACCCATATTATAGAGCATTGTACAACGGTTGGGTCTAATCCTGAATGCTGATTGGTTAAAAGCGCCAACACCGGCTTCTCGAGCATTATCACTTATTTAACAACTTTGCTCACTTGTCTTTTAGTCATAAAATTGTCATAAAATTAATATCACAAGAAATAAGAATGTGCAGGGTAAACATAGTTATCTTGTTTAATACGTTTGTTTGAGTTCAATATAGTCTGTAATGTAGTGTTAAATATATCTAATTTTGTAACTGACGTGACCGAATCAGACGTGGCAAATTCTGGCGAACATTGCTGTTCAATGAGGTGTAGCCAATTCTTGGGAACATTGCCAGCTACTTGATATTTTGAAACCAGACTCCTACATGAGCAATTCATTTAGAAAGCTATACTCGTCAGTCTACTTTGACGTCAGTGGACATACATTTAATTTGATTTTGTCAGTTGTCATGTATTTATGTCATGTGCATCATGCCAAAGTACATTTGGTTTTGTTTACAAATGGAATGATTTTTTGTAAGTTTATAATTACTAGCATTTCCATTTTGATTGTTGTTGGATCTTCAAAGATTAGTTTGAAATCGTTTAAATTTGGAAAGCGAATATGTCTTGGGTCGTCACATACATCACAGATAATCACCTCTGTCCTTCAAGAAAGACCACATCCTCAGTCACTGGCAGATTCTTACAAATATTGTAAAGTACATGTAGCATGTTTCATCATTTTGTCCAATCATTGTTTTTTAGGGGGAGAAGGTTGCGTGGTTGTAAATCTATTGATTATTCTGTATGTTGGGGATGAAGCTCCTTCAAATCGTCCTTGGCCGTCTCAGTGGTGTCCTGTGCTACAGTACGGTTTGGAGGCACATGAGAAAGTGTTAGGTTATAATTGACCTGCTGATGACAACTGACAGTATCAGAAGAGAATCCCAAGAAGACAGCTGGCTCCTTCCTTAGACACAATTTTAGAAATGAGCTCCTTTCCCTGAACACAGCAGGGAAATAACTATCCTAACCCTCTGAGTGAAACTGGCATCAGTGTGCTGCTGACAGTGCTGTCCCTGTCCCCTTGCTGGGCTTGAACTAGTGGTCCTCTGGTCGCAAACACACGTGACCGCCAAACCAGTTGTGCTGTAGAAAAGGATCCAATTCGATAGCGCCATTGACGCCATTTCAAGCTAGCTGTGGAGTGAGCTTACGGCACATTCTTAATTGTTACACGAGGAAGCACAATGTTACCTCTCATTCATCGAAGTCAATTCTGTTTGGTAAAGAATTGCTATTGGTGTTCAATTGCTGTTCAAATGAAAAAAAGTTGTCAAGAGTGCATAAATATTTGCAAGTGTATTGTATATTCTCTGTGTTGAGTTAATTACATTGTTGTATTGTCGTTTCTTTCCAAAGGGGTCTGAAGCAAACAAGAGGCCARGATGTCTGAGTAAGTTCCAATATGTTCTTATGATATCAGTGACTATATTTGTCTGCCCTGTGTGAATAATATTAACTTCACTACTATATTGGTGTTCATCAATGGAATAGCCTCCCCTTAGGGGCGAGTGGGGTAAGATGGGACATTTTATATATGCTCAATATGGAAAAATAAATATAGCATTCACTCTATGATGTATACTTTATGATCTTGGACATCCATGTATACAGTATCAATAAATTGCCTTTTTTATTAATGGTTGGAAACTCATCTTTACCTCTCCAGTGCCCCATGTCCCATTTTTTAAAATAAAAAATGTAAACATTTCTAGGAAATTCACACATCTTTTGATCAACTCTTTTAGGAAAAAAATGGCATCGAGTCGCAAGCATCATCTGAAGGTAATTTGTCACAAGTAAAATTGAAATCAATTTTTTGTAATTAAACTTTATCTTGAGCACAATATATTATAATATTACATTATAATGAAAGTCTTTGTGTGTTGTGATGTGTATTCTATCCAGTTGTGTCACTATTCCTGCTTCTCTCTCCTTCTCCAGAGCTTGATGCTCCAGATTGCTAAGGGCTTGCTAGATGCAGAGGCCATAGAGGCAGTGGAAGAGAAGAAAATGTACATGGATGAGAACTGCGCTGCATTGGACATGCCTGGGTCATTGGCGGAACTGCAGGTACAGTATCAAATGCTTAAACTACATTTTCAATCTACACTGTCAGGAAATTCACTTTCGTTGCCCCACAGTGCAGGTGGGTTGTTTTTATTACATTCAGTTCTTAATTTCAATCTTTAGTTGTTCAAGGTTCCTTTTGTTAATAACCTCCTGCAGGAACTGTGCAAGACAATTCATCACCAGATTGATAAAGTGGATGAAGAGAGATATGACCTGGCAGGCAAAGTGGGCAAGTGTGACAAAGAGGTACAGAAACCATAATTAATCTGTCAAGTGAAATCCTATTGTAGCCATTTGAGGTTGATTATGTTTGTTGATTTTCTCTCTTGTTAAGAGTGCAGATCTAGTCTTTTTCCTGACTTCCTCTCTTCACAGATTGAGGATTTGAGGATTAAAGTGATTGAGTTCCAAGGCATGAAGAAGCCAGCTCTGAAGAAAGTACGTATGTCTGCTGACTCCATGCTCCAGGCACTGCTGGGCTCCAAGCACAAGGTGTCTATGGATTTTAGAGCCAACCTGAAAGAAGTGAAGAAGGAAGTCAAAGAGGAGGTGGGTATTTGTGTGGAAACCTACAAAGCAGAGAATTGGTATAATACTATGGAAGGATATCAGTGCATCCATGGGAAGATGTAAGATGTTTTGAGTTGGGGGGGTCACCTTTATAAGAAAGCGTTGCCTGTCTCTATCATCGAATTTGCGTATAGTGGCGCAGAAGACAGAAGCAGAAGACATTCTATGATTTAGCAAAAGCATTTCATGCAATTCTACATAATTTTACATGAAGGGAGACATTTGCAAAATATTTTTTAATACCAAACAAACAACCGTAATGACAGGGTACTCTCACCCTGAAACAAGCGTAATGACAGGGTACTCTGACCCTGAAACAACCGTAATGACAGGGTACTCTGACCCTGAAACCACTGTAATGACAGGGTACTCTGACCCTGAAACAACCGTAATGACAGGGTACTCTGACCTGAAACAACGTAATGACAGGGTCCTGACCTGAAACAACCATATGACAGGTACTCTGACCCTGAACAACCGTAATGACAGGGTACTCTGACCCTGAAACAACCGTAATGACAGGGTACTCTGACTCTGAAATAACGTAACTAGAGGTACTCTGACCCTGAAACAACCGTAATGACAGGGTACTCTGACCCTGAAAAACCATAATACAGGGTACTCTGACCCTGAAACACCGTAATGACAGGGTACTCTGACCCTGAAAAACTGAGATCAATAGAAACAACTAGTCTTGAATGCAACCAATAGCCTAGGCCAAGTATTCCCAAACTGGGGTACACGAAATGCCGTCGAGGGTACGTTAAATAAAACATTTTTAAAAATCTAAATATATACAGTGGGGAGAACAAGTATTTGATACACTGCCGATTTTGCGGTTTTCCTACTTACAAAGCATGTAGAGGTCTGTATGTTTATCATAGGTACACTTCAACTGTGAGAGACGGAATCTAAAACAAAAATCCCGAAATCACATTGTATGATTTTTAAGTAATTAATTAGCATTTTATTGCAAGACAATAGTATTTGATACATCAGAAAAGCAGAACTTAATATTTGGTACTGAATCCTTTGTTTGCAATTACAGAGATCATACGTTTCCTGTAGTTCTTGACCAGGTTTGCACACACTGCAGCAGGGATTTTGGCCCACTCCTCCATACAGACCTTCTCCAGATCCTTCAGGTTTCGGGGCTGTCGCTGGCAATACGGACTTTCAGCTCCCTCCAGATGTTTTATTGGTTCAGGTCTGGAGACTGGCTAGGCCACTCCAGGACCTTGAGATACTTCTTACGGAGCCACTCCTTAGTTGCCCTGGCTGTGTGTTTCGGGTCGTTGTCATGCTGGAAGACCCAGCCACGCCCATCATCAATGCTCTTACTGAGGAAAGAGGTTGTTGGCTAAGATCTCGCAATACATGGCCCCATCATCCCTCCCTCAATACGGTGCAGTCGTCCTGTCCCTTTGCAGAAAAGCATCCCAAAGAATGATGTTTCCACCTCCAGCTTCACGGTTGGGATGGTGTTCTGGGGTTGTACTCATCCTTCTTCTTCCTCCAAACACGGCGAGTGGAGTTTAGACCAAAAAGCTCTTATTTTGAATCATCAGACCACATGACCTTCTCCATTCCTCTCTGATCATCCAGATGTCATTGGCAAACTTCAGACGGCCTGGACATGCGCCTGCTTGAGCAGGGGACCTGTGTGCGCTGCAGGATTTTAATCCATGACGGCGTAGTGTGTTACTACTGGTTTTCTTTGAGACTGTGGTCCCAGCTTCCTTCAGGTCTTGACCAGGTCCTGCCGTGTAGTTCTGGGCTGATCCTCCCCTTCCTCATGATCATTGATGCCCCACGAGGTGAGATCTTGCATGGACCCCCAGACCGAGGGTGATTGACCATCATCTTGAACTTCTTCTATTTTCTTCTATTTTCTAATAATTGCGCCAACAGTTGTTGCCTTCTCACCAAGCTGCTTGCCTATTGTCCTGTAGCCATCCAGCCTTGTGCAGGTCTACAATTTTATCTTGATGTCCTTACACAGTCTCTTGGTCTTGGCCATTGTGGAGAGGTTGGTCTTTTTGATTGAGTGTGTGGACAGTGTTCTTTTATACAGGTAACGAGTTCAAACAGGTGCAGTTAATACAGTAATGAGTGGAGAACAGGAGGGTTCTAAGAAAAATCAAGGCTTGTGAGAGCCGGAATTCTACTGGTTGGTAGGTGATCCAACTTATGTCATGCAATAAAATGCAAATTAATTACTTAAAAATCATACAATGTGATTTTCTGGATTTTTGTTTTAGATTCCGTCTCTCACAGTTGAAGTGTACCTATGAAAATTACAGACCTCTACATGCTTTGTAAGTAGGAAAACCTGCAAAATCGGCAGTGTATCAAATACTTGTTCTCCCCACTGTATAATACAGTGGGGAGAACAAGTATTTGATACACTGATGATTTTGCAGGTTTTCCTACTTACAAAGCATGTAGAGGTCTGTAATTTTTATCATAGGTACACTTCAACTGTGAGAGACGGAATCTAAAACAAAAATCCAGAAAATCACATTGTATGATTTTTAAGTAATTAATTTGCATTTTATTGCATGACATAAGTATTTGATACATCAGAAAAGCAGAACTTAATATTTGGTACAGAAACCTTAGTTTGCAATTACAGAGATCATACGTTTCCTGTAGTTCTTGACCAGGTTTGCACACACTGCAGCAGGGATTGGGCCACTCCTCCATACAGACCTTCTCCAGATCCTTCAGGTTTCGGGGCTGTCGCTGGGCAATACGGACTTTCGGCTCCCTCCAAAGATTTTCTATTGGGTTCAGGTCTGGAGACTGGCTAGGCCACTCCAGGACCTTGAGATGCTTCTTACGGAGCCACTCCTTAGTTGCCCTGGCTGTGTGTTTCGAGTCGTTGTCATGCTGGAAGACCAGCCACAACCCATCTTCAATGCTCTTACTGAGGGAGAGGTTGTTGGTGTAGATCTCGCGATACATGGCCCATCCATCCTCCCTCATAACAGTGCAGTCGTCCTGTCCCCTTTGCAGAAAAGCATCCCCAAAGAATGATGTTTCCACCTCCATGCTTCACGGTTGGGTGGTGTTCTTGGGTTTACTCATCCTTCTATTCCTCCAAACACGGCGAGTGGAGTTTAGAGCAAAAAGCTCTATTTTTGTCTCATCAGACCACATGACCTTCTCCCATTCCTCCTCTGGATCATCCAGATGGTCATTGGCAAACTTCAGATGGGCCTGGACATGCGCTGGCTTGAGCAGGGGACCTTGCGTGCGCTGCAGGATTTTAATCCATGACGGCGTAGTGTGTTACTAATGGTTTTCTTTGTCTCTTGAGTCATCTGACCAGGTCCTGCCGTGTAGTTCTGGGCTGATCCCTCACATTCCTCATGATCATTGATGCCCCACGAGGTGAGATCTTGCATGGAGCCCCAGACCGAGGGTGATTGACCGTCATCTTGAACTTCTTCCATTTTCTAATAATTGTGCCAACAGTTGTTGCCTTCTCATCAAGCTGCTTGCCTATTGTCCTGTAGCCCATCCCAGCCTTGTACAGGTCTACAATTTATCCCTGATGTCCTTACACAGCTCTCTGGTCTTGGCCATTGTGGAGAGGTTGGAGTCTGTTGATTGAGTGTGTGGACAGGTGTCTTTTATACAGGTAACGAGTTAAACAGGTGCAGTTAATACAGGTAATGAGTGGAGAACAGGAGGGCTTCTTAAAGAAAACGAACAGGTCTGTGAGAGCCGGAATTCTTACTGGTTGTAGGTGATCAAAATACTTATGTCATGCAATAAAATGCAAATTAATTACTTAAAAATCATACAATGTGATTTTCTGGACTTTTGTTTTAGATTCCGTCTCTCACAGTTGAAGTGTACCTATGATAAAAATGACAGACCTCTACATGCTTTGTAAGTAGGAAAACTGCAAAATCGGCAGTGTATCAAATACTTGTTCTCCCCACTGTATATATACAGTATATCACAAAAGTGAGTACACTCCTCACATTTTTGTAAATTTGGGTATATCTTTCATGTGACAACACTGAAGAAATGACACTTTGCTACAATGTAAAGTAGTGAGTGTACAGCTTGTATAACAGTGTACATTTGCTGTCCCCTCAAAATAACTCAACACACAGCCATTAATGTCTAAACCGCTGGCAACAAAAGTGAGTACACCCCTAAGTGAAAATGTCCAAATTGGTCCCAAAGTGTCACTATTTTGTGTGGCCACATCATTTTCCAGCACTGCCTTAACCCTCTTGGGCATGGAGTTCACCAGAGCTTCACAGGTTGACACTTGAGTCCTCTTCCACTTCTCATGACGACATCACGGAGCTGGTGGATGTTAGAGAGCTTGCATTCCTCCACTTCCGTTTGAGGATGCCCCACAGATGCTCAATAGGGTTTAGGTCTGGAGACATGCTTGGCCAGTCCATCACCTTTACCCTCAGCTTCTTTAGCAAGCCAGTGGTCGTCTTGGAGGTGTGTTTGGGGTCGTTATCATGTTGGAATACTGCCCTGCGGCCCAGTCTCCGAAGGGAGGGGATCATGCTCTGCTTCAGTATGTCACAGTACATGAACTGTAGCTCCCCAGTGCCGGCAGCACTCATGCAGCCCCAGACCATGACATTCCACCACCATGCTTGACTGTAGGCAAGACAGCACTTTGTTTCTCTTGTACTCCTCACCTGGTTGCCGCCAGACACGCTTGACACCATCTGAACCAAATACGTTTATCTTGGTCTCATCAGACCACAGGACATGGTTCCAGTAATCCATGTCCTTAGTCTGCTTGTCTTCAGCAAACTGTTTGCGGGCTTTCTTGTGCATCATCTTTAGAAGAGGCTTCCTTCTGGGACGACAGCCATGCAGACCAATTTGATGCAGTGTACGGCGTATGGTCTGAGCACTGACAGGTTGACCCCCCACCCCTTCAACCTCTGCAGCAATGCTGGCAGCACTCATACGTCTATTTCCCAAAGACAACCTCTGGATATGACGCCAAGCACGTGCACTCAACTTCTTTGGTCGACCATGGCGAGGCCTGTTCTGAGTGGAACCCTGTCCAGTTAAACCTCTGTATGGTCTTGGCCACCGTGCTGCAGCTCAGTTTCAGGGTCTTGGCAATCTTCTTATAGCCCAGGCCATCTTTATGTAGATCAACAAATATTTTTTTCAGATCCTCAGAGTTCTTTGCCATGAGGTGCCATGTTGAACTTCCAGTGACCAGTCAGTATGAGGGAGTGTGAGAGCGATGACACCAAATTTAACACACCTGCTCCCCATTCACACCTGAGACCTTGTAACACTAAAGAGTCACATGACACCGGGAGGGAAAATGGCTAATTGGGCCCAATTTGGACATTTTCACTTAGGGGTGTACTCACTTTTGTTGCCAGCGGTTTAGACATTAATGGCTGTGTGTTGAGTTATTTTGAGGGGACAGCAAATGTACACTGTTATACAAGCTGTACACTCACTACTTTACAATGTAGCAAAGTGTCATTTCTTCAGTGTTGTCACATGAAAAGATATACTCAAATATTTACAAAAATGTGAGGGGCGTACTCACTTTTGTGATATACTGTATATATTTTTTTCCTTCACATTTTCAAACAGTCCATTTATATTTTCCAACGGGGCTATACATTTGGGTGAGGTTTTTTTCTCACCTGAGTAGCCTTGTTTCACTGGCAAAAATGAAATTAAACCATCTAGTGTTCAGCGTAATAACAACACAATGTCAAATACAGGTAGCCTAGTCAAATAATGAACATCCAATCACATTAACCGTTACTCTCTTGCGGGAATTCCACTAACGGACCTTAAGTAGTCAAATGTAGCTGCTGCTCATTCTGTTTGCTCGAAAATTAATAAATGGTTAAAAAAAGTAAGGCCTGCGTCCATAGAGACACATACCAGCTCTACTGGTAGTACTGCTACAACCAGCAGTACTACACTTGCATCTGTCGATGACACAAGTTGTTCTGCTTCCACGAGTACATCCAATGCTAGCATCAGTAATTTTACATTTGTTATTAGCCCAGCTAGCACGCACACTGACAGTTGTGAATCTGATGCAGCCGAAGAGCTACTGCCCCCTTACCCGGGAAAGCACCGAACAACAGACAGGGACGTTGGACCATCGAAGAGGCGCACATATGATGAGAACTACATTGATTTGGGGTTCCCGTATATTGGGAGTAGGGCCTTTCCTCAGCGACAGTATGTTATATGTGCAAAAGTCCTATCTCACAATTTGAGGAAACCTTCACTCTGTGCAGACATTTAGAAACAAAACATGCCAATTTGAAAAATAAGCCACATTTTTTGGAGCGAGAATTAAGACGACTTTCGAGTAGTAAGACATGTATAAAAGCAATAGTTCCATTAATAAGAACAGGCTAGAAGTGTCTTATATGGTGAGCTACCGAGTGGCTAGGACAGGCAAGCCCCATGCTATTGTGGAGGACTTAATTCTTCCTGCTGCTGTGGATATGGCTGGGACAATGCTGGGGGAAAAGGCCCCCAAAAACTATACAGACAATGACCTCATCAAACAACACTGTTTCACGACGCATCAGTGACATGGCAGGAGATGTCTTGAAACAATTACTGGTTCGCATACAAGCCAATGAATTCTATGCATTACAGCTGGATGAGTCAACAGACGTGGCGGACCTGGCACAGCTCCTGATAAATATCAGTTACGTTTATAGGGGGTCATTAAGGAAGACATCCTCTTCTGGAAACCAGGACAACAGGAGAGGACATTTTTAAAGTACTGGACAGCTTTGTGACATCAAATGGACTTTGGTGGTCAAGATGTGCTGGTATCTGTACTGATTGGTGCAAAAGCCATGACAGGGAGACATAGTGGAGTGGTAATGTGAGTGCAAGCAGTTGCTCCTGACCCCACTTGGGTACACTGCACTTGGGTATTTTCTGCACTGTGCAATGATATGGGCAGCGACCATGTAAGTGCGCTGGTTATCAAGGGGCAAAGTACTGACACGTTTCTTGAATTGAGAGACTGTAACGACCTGGGTGTCGGGGGGTGCGAAGTCAGACGCAGGAACAGCAGAGCTTCAATATGTTGAGTCTTTAATACCCAACTGGCAAACAAAATGTCCAACACGGACGTACTGGGTGTCATACACAACGGTCCAACGACACGAGAAACAAACCCAGTCCACAATAATAATATCCACTCCCGAAATCCAAAAGCTACAATGTAACAATCCCGCACAAAGAAGCGTACGGGCTGGCTGACTAATAAAGCCACACTAATTAACAACTAACTGAACACAGGTGATACAAATAAACACATAAGGAGGGGGAGGAAAAAAGAGTCAGTGGCAGCTAGTAGGCCGGTGACGACGACCGCCGAGCGCCACCCGAACGGGAAGGAGAGCCTGCCTCGGTTGAAGTCGTGACAGAGACGAACTTAAAGTTTTCTTTACTGACCATAATTTTCATTTGTCTGACCGCTTGCATGGTGACGAGTTTCTCACACGACTGGCCTATCTGGGTGATGTTTTTTCTCGCCTAAATGATCTGAATCTAGGATGACTGGGACTCTCCGCAACTATATTCAATGTACGGGACAAAATTGAGGCTATGATTAAGAAGGTGGAGCTCATCTCTGTCTGCATTAACAAGGACAACACACAGGTCTTTCCATCATTGTATGATTTTTTGTGTGCAAATTAACTCAAGCTTTCGGACAATGTCAAATGTGATATAGCGAAGCACCTGAGTGAGTTGGGTGTGCAATTACGCAGGTACTTTCTCRAAATGTATGACACAAACAACTGGATTCGTTGTCCCTTTCTTGCCCTGCCTCCAGTCCACTTACTGATATCTGAACAAGAGAGTCTCATCAAAATTGCAACAAGCGGTTCTGTGAAAATGTAATTTAGTCAGAAGCCACTGCCAGATTTTGGATTGGGCTGCACTCAGAGTATCCTGCCTTGGCAAATCGCTCTGTTAAGACACTGATTCCCTTTGCAAACACATACCTATGTGAGAGTCGATTCTTGGCCCCCACTAGCATGAAAACTAAATACAGGCACAGACTGTGTGTGGAAAAAGACTAAGACTCTCTCCAATACAACCCAACATTGCAGAGTTATGTGCATCCTTTCAAGCATACCCTTCTCATTAACCTGTGGCGAGTTATTCACCATTTTTTGATGAACAAATAAGGTTTTATATGTAAGATGGCTAAATAAAGAGCAAAATTATTGATTATTATTATATTGTTATTTGTTCCCTGATCCTATAAGAGCTCTTTGTCACTTCCCATGAGACGGGTTGTGACAAATGTTTAATAAATGTGTGTGTGGCAGGCTTACAACGATGGCAAAAAACAACATTTAAGAGTGTGCAAACCCTGGTGCTAGAGGGGGTACGCAGCTGGAGGTTGAATGTTTAAAGGGGTACGGGACTATAAAAAGTCTCTCAGTCCCTGCCGCTGAAAAATATCCCCACAGCATGATTCTGCCACCACCATGCTTCACTGTAGGGTTGGTGCCAGATTTACTCCAAATGTGACGCTTGGCATTCAGGCCAAAGAGTTCAATCTTGGTTTCATCTGACCAGAGAATCTTGTTTCTCATGGTCTGAGAGTCTTTGGGTGCCTTTTGGCAAACTTCAAGCGGTGTGAAAGTGCCTTTTACTGAAGAGTGGCTTCTGTCTGGCCACTCTACCATAAAGGCCTGATTGTTGGAGTGCTGCAGAGATGATTGTCCTTCTGGAATGTTCTCCCATCTCCACAGAGGAACTCTAGAGCTCTGTCAGAGAGACCATTGTGTTTTTGGTCACCTTCCTGACCAAGGCCCTTCTCCCCCGATTGCTCAGTTTGGCCGGGCAGCCAGCTCAACGAAGAGTCTTGGTGGTTCCGAATTTCTTACATTTAAGAATGATGCAGGCCACTGTGTTCTTGGGGACCTTCAATGTTACAGACATTTTTTGGTACCCTTCCCCAAATCTGTGCCTCGATACAACCCTGTCT
>NC_036853.1:4550964-4597136 GCF_002910315.2 Salvelinus sp. IW2-2015
CGCTCCCGAGGGAGTGGGGCGAACAGTGGCCAGGTATAGCTCCAGCTGGAGTAAGAACCCCTGGCACCCTGCCGCCGCTCCATCATAATCCCTCGGGAGCGTAAGACGGAGCGCGCTGGAGCCGGGGGATGGAGAGTCCTGAGGAAGGGGAGCCGAAGGTGGAGAGAGGAGCCCACTCCTCTCCCATCGCTCCATTCTCTCCATCATCTGGTCCATGGCTGATCCGATCCGATGGAGGACGGTGGTGTGGTGGAGAACCCGTTCCTCCATCGATGGGAGAGGGTTGGCTGCTGCTCCTGCTGACTCCATTTCTTGGTGCGGGATTCTGTAACGACCTGGGTGTTGGGGGGTGCGAAGTCAGACGCAGGAACAGCAGAGCTTCAATATGTTGAGTCTTTACTACCCAACTGGCAAACAAAATGTCCAACACGGACGTACTGGGTGTCATACACAACGGTCCAACGACACGAGAAACAAACCCAGTCCACAATAATAATATCCACTCCCGAAATCCAAAAGCTACAATGTAACAATCCCGCACAAAGAAGCGTACGGGCTGGCTGACTAATAAAGCCACACTAATTAACAACTAACTGAACACAGGTGATACAAATAAACACATAAGGAGGGGGAGGAAAAAAGAGTCAGTGGCAGCTAGTAGGCCGGTGACGACGACCGCCGAGCGCCACCCGAACGGGAAGGAGAGCCTGCCTCGGTTGAAGTCGTGACAGAGACGAACTTAAAGTTTTCTTTACTGACCATAATTTTCATTTGTCTGACCGCTTGCATGGTGACGAGTTTCTCACACGACTGGCCTATCTGGGTGATGTTTTTTCTCGCCTAAATGATCTGAATCTAGGATGACTGGGACTCTCCGCAACTATATTCAATGTACGGGACAAAATTGAGGCTATGATTAAGAAGGTGGAGCTCATCTCTGTCTGCATTAACAAGGACAACACACAGGTCTTTCCATCATTGTATGATTTTTTGTGTGCAAATTAACTCAAGCTTTCGGACAATGTCAAATGTGATATAGCGAAGCACCTGAGTGAGTTGGGTGTGCAATTACGCAGGTACTTTCTCRAAATGTATGACACAAACAACTGGATTCGTTGTCCCTTTCTTGCCCTGCCTCCAGTCCACTTACTGATATCTGAACAAGAGAGTCTCATCAAAATTGCAACAAGCGGTTCTGTGAAAATGTAATTTAGTCAGAAGCCACTGCCAGATTTTGGATTGGGCTGCACTCAGAGTATCCTGCCTTGGCAAATCGCTCTGTTAAGACACTGATTCCCTTTGCAAACACATACCTATGTGAGAGTCGATTCTTGGCCCCCACTAGCATGAAAACTAAATACAGGCACAGACTGTGTGTGGAAAAAGACTAAGACTCTCTCCAATACAACCCAACATTGCAGAGTTATGTGCATCCTTTCAAGCATACCCTTCTCATTAACCTGTGGCGAGTTATTCACCATTTTTTGATGAACAAATAAGGTTTTATATGTAAGATGGCTAAATAAAGAGCAAAATTATTGATTATTATTATATTGTTATTTGTTCCCTGATCCTATAAGAGCTCTTTGTCACTTCCCATGAGACGGGTTGTGACAAATGTTTAATAAATGTGTGTGTGGCAGGCTTACAACGATGGCAAAAAACAACATTTAAGAGTGTGCAAACCCTGGTGCTAGAGGGGGTACGCAGCTGGAGGTTGAATGTTTAAAGGGGTACGGGACTATAAAAAGTCTCTCAGTCCCTGCCGCTGAAAAATATCCCCACAGCATGATTCTGCCACCACCATGCTTCACTGTAGGGTTGGTGCCAGATTTACTCCAAATGTGACGCTTGGCATTCAGGCCAAAGAGTTCAATCTTGGTTTCATCTGACCAGAGAATCTTGTTTCTCATGGTCTGAGAGTCTTTGGGTGCCTTTTGGCAAACTTCAAGCGGTGTGAAAGTGCCTTTTACTGAAGAGTGGCTTCTGTCTGGCCACTCTACCATAAAGGCCTGATTGTTGGAGTGCTGCAGAGATGATTGTCCTTCTGGAATGTTCTCCCATCTCCACAGAGGAACTCTAGAGCTCTGTCAGAGAGACCATTGTGTTTTTGGTCACCTTCCTGACCAAGGCCCTTCTCCCCCGATTGCTCAGTTTGGCCGGGCAGCCAGCTCAACGAAGAGTCTTGGTGGTTCCGAATTTCTTACATTTAAGAATGATGCAGGCCACTGTGTTCTTGGGGACCTTCAATGTTACAGACATTTTTTGGTACCCTTCCCCAAATCTGTGCCTCGATACAACCCTGTCTYGGAGCTCTATGGACAATTCCTTCAACCTCATGGCTTGGTTTTTGCTCTGACATGCACTGTCAACTGTGGGACCTTATATAGACAGGTGTGTACCTTTCCACATCATGTCCAATCAATTGAATTTACCACAGGTGGACTCCAATCAAGTTGTAGAAACATCTCAAGGATGATCAATGGAAACAGGATGCACCTGAGCCCAATTTTGAGTCTCATAGCAAAGGGTCTGAATACTTATGTAAATAAGGCATTTCTGTTTTTTTATTTTTAATACGTTTAAAAAAATCTAAAAATCCGTTTTCGCTTTGTCATTATGGGGTATTGTGTGTATATTGCTGAGGGTTTTATTTTGTTTAATCTATATTTTTGTTTAATTTATTTTGTTTAATCTTTTTTAGGATAAGGCTGTAATGTAACAAAATGTGGAAGAAGTCAAAGGGTCTGAATACTTTCCAAATGCACTGTATGTGCGCTCAGCGGTGATGGCAGACGCACTCGTGCCAATAACCTATCCCTCAAAGATACTTTGTAAAACAATGCTGTTCGCTCAATATTGGGAGTTGATCAAATATCAGTAGTGGATAAAGTACCCAATTGTCAAACTTGAGTTAAAGTAAAGATACCTTAATAGAAAATGACTCAAGTAAAAGTGAAAGTCACCCAGTAAAATTCTACTTGAGTAAAAGTCTAAAAGTATTTGGTTTTAAATATACTTAAGTATCAAAAGTAAAAATCATCTAAATATGAATAATAAAAAATTCCTCATATATTTACAAACCAAATGGCAAAACTCAGACATATTTTACAAATGAAGCATTTATGTTTAGTGAGTCCTCCAGATCAGAGGCAGTTGGGATGACCAGGGATGTTCTCTTAATAAGTGTGTGAATTGGACCCTTGTCCTGTCCTGTTAAGCATTCCAAATGTAATGAGTACTTTTGGTTGTCAGGGAAAATGTGTGGAGTAAAAAGTACATTCTTTTCTTTAGGAATGTAGTGAAGTAAAAGTAAAAGTTGTCAAAAATATAGATAGTTGAGTAATGTACAGATACCCAAAAAACAACTTAGGTAGTTCTTTAAAGTATTTTTACTTAAGTACTTTACACCACTGTCAAATATTTTGTTAGCCTAACAACAGACTATAGACAGATTAGAGTCTTCTGTATNCAACAGACTATAGACAGATTAGAGTCTTCTGTATTCAGCAGTAGCTATTTGCTTTCCAAACTGTTTTTCCCATTATTGTATTTTGAAATATTGCGAAAGACCAGGCAATTTTAGCTGCTCACTGTTCACAGTGGCGACTCAACAATCAGCTGTTTGATATTTGCCACAAGTGCTGCCCAAATTGCAGCAGGCGTCCTGACTGTATGCGCTTGTGATTACACACAATCCACAGCTAAAGAAGCTATTGATCCTCTGTCGCTAAATTAAGCTCTCTGGTACATTCATTTGAAGGATTTCATTTATTGTTGTACAGACAGGAACCTATAATTTTGCCAAATCTATTTAAATGTATCAGAGGGTGCTGCAGCACCCCTACTTCTAGAGACRGCAGGAGCGGCAGGAGCGGCAGGAGCGGCAGGAGCGGTAGAGATACTCTCAATGATCGGCTATGAAAAGCCAACTGACATTTACTCCTGAGGTGCTGACCTGTTGCGCCCTCGACAACTACTGTGATTATTATTATTTGACCMTGCTGGTCATTTATGAACATCTGAACATCTTGGCCGTGTTCTGTTATAATCTCCACCCGGCACAGCCAGAAGAGGACTGGCCACCCCTCATAGCCTGGTCCTCTCTAGGTTACTTCCTAGGTTTTGGCCTTTCTAGGGAGTTTTTCCTAGCTGCCGTGCTTCTACACCTGCATTGCTTGCTGTTTGGGGTTTTAGGCTGGGTTTCTGTACAGCACTTTGAGATATCAGCTGATGTAAGAAGGGCTATATAAATACATTTGATTTGATTTGATACTTCACGAGGCTATGTATCAGTCGTGACCAAAAGTTTTGAGAATGACACAAATATTAATTTCCATAAMGTTTRCTGCTTCAGTGTCTTTAGATATTTTTGTCAGATGTTACTATGGAATAGTGAAGTATAATTACAAGCATTTCATAAGTGTCAAAGGCTTTTAATGACAATTACATGAAGTTGATGCAAAGAGTCAATATTTGCAGTGTTGGCCCTTCTTTTTCAAGACCTCTGCAAAGTCAATTAACTTCTGGGCCACATCCTGACTGATGGCAGCCCTTTCTTGCATAATCAATGCTTGGAGTTTGTCAAAATTTGTGAGGTTTTGTTTGTCACCCGCATCTTGAGGATTGATCACAAGTCTCAAGGGATTAAGGTCTGGGGAGTTTCCTGGCCATGGACCCAAAATATCATGTTTTGTTTCCGAGCCACTTAGTATCACTTTTGCCTTACGGCAAGGTGCTCCGTCATGCTGGAAAAGGCATGTTCGTCACCAAACTGTTCCTGGATGGTTGGGAGAAGTTGCTCTCGAGGATGGTTGGTACCATTCTTTATTCATGAGTGTTCTTAGGCAAAATTGTGAGTGAGCCCACTCCCTTGGCTGAGAAGCAACCCCAAATGAATGGTCTCAGGATGCTTTACTGTTGGCATGACACAGGACTGATAGTAGCCTCACCTTGTCTTCTCCGACAAGCTTTTTTCCGGATGCGCCAAACAATTGGAAAGGATTCATTAGAGAAAATGACTTTACCCCAGTCCTCAGCAGTCCATCCTTGTACCTTTTGCAGAATATCAGTCTGCCCTGATGTTTTTCCTGGAGAGAAGTGCTTTTTTGCTGCCCTTCTTGACACCAGACCATCCTCCAAAAGTCTTGCCTCACTGTGCGTGCAGATGCACTCACACCTGCCTGAGCAAGCTCTTACTGGTGGTGCCCGATCCCGCAGCTGAATCACTTTAGGAGACCGGTTCCTGGCGCTTGCTGGACTTTCTTGGGCACCCTGAAGCCTTCTTCACAACAATTGAACCGCTCTCCTTGAAGTTCTTGATGATCCGATAAATGGTTGATTTAGGTGCAATCATACTGGCAGCAATATCCTTGCCTGTGAAGCMCTTTTTGTGCAAAGCAATGATRACGGCACTTGTTTCCTTGCAGGTAACCATGGTTGACAGAGGAAGAACAATGATTCCAAGCACCACCCTCCTTTTGAAGCTTCCAGTCTGTTATTCAAACTCAATCAGCATGACAGAGTGATCTCCAGCCTTGTCCTCGTCAACACTCACACCTGTGTTAACGAGAGAATCACTGACATGATGTCAGCTGGTCCTTTTGTGGCAGGGCTGAAATGCAGTGGAAATGTGTTTTTGGGATTCAGTTAATTTGCATGGCAAAGAGGGACTTTGCAATTAATTGCAATTCATCTGATCACTCTTCATAACATTCTGGAGTATATGCAAATTGCCATCATACAAACTGAGGCAGCAGACTTTGTGAAAATGAATATTTGTGTCATTCTCAAAACGTTTGGCCACGACTGTACAGCACATTACATTTGAAGTCAAATTTTTTTGTCATATTAAATTATTTTATTGACTAATATCACTCCATATTGACTAAAATCACTCTATGAATGTACTTTCTTTCCTTTTTACAAAACCCTTAAAGCTCAAATTTTAAATAACCTMAACAAATAGCTTAGATTCTCTCTTGACCGGATCTCTCTGCTGTAACACCCACTCTACCCTTACAGGACAAAGATGCAGTTGGTGACTGGCGTAAGAACATTGATGACAAGGCAGGCATGGACGGCAGAAAGAAGATGTTTGAGGCCGCATAAACGCTGTGGCACGACTCAGTCCCATTTCACCTGCCTTTCTCTGTGTCCTAATAATAAGTCAGTTGTTGTCAGCCATGGCTGTATTTTGTGTTGGATATATAAAGTGGTATTGTGGTTAAGTCAGATRTGGATTTGTATGACCATGTTGTCGACTGAGATAATTACCCTTTTCACAGCAACTTGAACATATTTTGAAGAACACTTACTGTATGAAGAAATGTACTTAAGTATATATGACTGAATATTAAATAAATATTTGAACGTTTACAACTGGAATAGCWTTTTTATTTTGCTTGCATTTCTTTTAGGGTTTTGTGATTAAAAAAAAGAGAACACGACTTATGCAGTTACCTACTTGATTTGGGTATGAGTAGCACACTATTCAATGTTATTCAATAGCAGATAGCAATTAGAAGCTAGATGTAAAAAAAAAAAAAATGTAACGACTGAAGGACTTTAATCTTAGGACATCATTTCTTAGAACATGTCACACACACCAAAAGGTATAAGCTCTGTATATTCTCTCTCTCTCTGCTGAATCCTGCTGTAATTATGACTCCTAGAATTGGTAGCATCTCTTTCTTGTTTGGGATTCTTGTGCATGGAAACTGATACCAACATATTTAGGCTAGGATTTAATCAATTGTAGATTTAATCAATTGTTCAATACTAATACTAATACAAAAATATAAACACTAATTTTATATGAGAAATGAAAAATGAATATATTGTAACATGTTATAACGACTTTCATGACTACGCATTAATAAACTATTTATAATCTATTAGTAAATAAGTATTTCATTATTTGTAAACATTTATAAACATGTATACGTTTTTATAAGCATAGAAAGCGTTACATTTCATAAGCATTAGTAACTTGTATTTTAACTTTGGCCTATAATGGCTAATTCGTGAAAGTTATTGTAAAGCATTACCGAATATTGGATTGTTAGTATTTCTCATACAAAAATCAGCATGCATAGTGTGTTGACCAGGGTAGTTGAGTATTCATGATGTTTTCTTGTATTCATGATGAAAAACCTATATTTTCTTGTGTCTTATGACACCATAGGTTGGTGTTGTATCTTGTGACATCTCCGCTGTAGCGAGAGCAAGACAGCAGTGGACTAGCATGGATATGACGCCCTCTACTGCCTCACCGTAGCACACACAACTGCAGGTATGGGAGAAATAAGAAACCTGTTGGCTGGCCATAGTAATCAATTCAGATATGGATCATCTGTGTAATAGATMATCTTTGCGTTTTTGCTTACTACAGCTTTGATGTGATTTATTGACGAGTGCTTTGGTTTTATTGTCAATTACAGTGTAGAATTCAATCTGGGTAGATGCAAAATTGAGAAATCTGGGTAGATATATATATATATTGAATGGAAAAAGGATATTAGGTGAGTGATGTAAGGATTGTTTTTAGATCATGGTGCTTTATGAGATAAAAGAGAAATGGTTGTAGTTGTGATTGTGATTGTTAAAGCCTATTGGAGAAATAACTCTGTGTGAACAATGCATGGCAATATCTTCTATAACTGATCAACCAGAGGATGCATGTTTCCCCTGTCTGTATCTCTTCTTCTTGCCTGCAGTAAGGCACATTTGCAAAACCGTTTCCCTTACTTTCAAGGTGACACTTTTCACTGGGTATCATACTTAACAGTCTGTGTCTTTAAAGGACAAATTAGATGATGCCTACAATATCAGTGTAGTGTGGTTCAGTTGGTAGTGCTTGGTACTTGCAATGCCARGATTTTGGGTTYGATTCCCACGTGGGACCTGTACGAAAAAAATGTAGGTACTCACTACTGTAAGTCACTCTGGATAAGAGCATCTGCTAAATGACTAAACTGTAATAAAGAGCCACAGAAATATTTGCCACCACAAATTYCCCCAAAAGATTTCTAGGAGGGGCCATTACATTTTAGCAGATGGCTGGTGGATATAGAACTAGGCCTACAAGATTAGCCAGCCAGCTAATTCTGGCGCCAAATGATCTAAATAAAAATTCAGGATGGAGGATAGTCAAAGCAGGGCCGKCTCCAGGCATAAGCAACATAAGCGGTCGCTTAGGGCCCCCGGCTGCTGCAGGGCCCCCAACAAATTAGTACTATTTATTTATATTTTTGGGGGGRGGAACTCAGTCGGATCTCAATTTACTATTTCAGAGTGAGAATATTAGAATACAGCAGGTGCAATTTCGAAATGTGGTTGTGTGTCAGCAGTTTTTCTCTTTTTATGTCAGTCAATGACAGTCACTCAATTAGCCATGTCGGCTAACACTTTTTTTATTGGTAGTTAGTCTAGCCAGCTATCTAAACTTGTGGTAATCATGGCTGAATACCAACCGTGCACACAGGGCTCGTGCCCAGGGTCCCTGACCTCCAGAGGGGCCTCCATTGATTTTGTTAGACATTCTCACTCTTATCATATTAACATGGCATAAGTCATTACAAAATGTGTATAATTGCAGAAAATTTGCTTTAAAACTGCAGAAAATTTGCTTTAAAACTGCAARAAAAAGTATCTCCATCCATGGCAAAATAGGTMGATTGCGGGRAATKTGTTGTAAAACTGAAAAAAATKAAAAAAAGATCTCTGTCCCATGTCACAATTCAWAGGATTGCAGTGAACTTGCTTTAAAACKGCAACATTTTCTCTACGCCCCATGGCAAAATGTGTAGAATTGCAGGAAATRAACTGCGGTCGGTTTTATCTCAATATCAAATAATTTCTGGGTAACAGTTAAGTACCATGGGTACCTTACTCTGCCACCCAAGTCACAGACTGTTCTCTCATGGCAAGTGGTATCGTAGTGCCAAGTCTGGGACCAAAAGGCTCCTGAACAGCTTCTACCCCCAAGCCATGAGACTGCTGAGCAGTTAATCAAATGGCTACCCGGACTATTTACATTCTCACCCTTTGTATTTTATTTTATTGCACTGGCTCTAAATGCACACTCACTGGACTCCACCCACACACTCACACATACTACACTGACACTACAACACACACACACACACACAACGGGCTCAAGCATTGATTTTGATTGTTTTCAATAAAAATTGTCAGTGTATTCCAAACTCATAGTATGGAAATATGTATAAAACAAAGGCAAATACACTGGGCCTTTAAAACAAGCATTTTTCTCTCCACCGTCAAGAGMGGTGCCTCTCAAATGTTTTGCCGTGATGTGGGGGGCCCCCCTGCCAAAACTTGCTTAGGGCCCCCAAAAGGCTGGAGCCGGCCCTAGGTCAAAGTATGGATCAGACCCCTATTTGAAATTTGAAATGTAACCCTTATTTTAACGGGAAAGTTCCTACCATAATATACTGTTTTTCCAATGCTTATTATATCTGGCCCTGTAGTGTAGGCCTACTTTGACCACATTCACTTATCATTCATCGATTAAGACTTGATCACAACAAGAAACTATAGAGGGGATGAAATTGTGACAAGCAGTTTCATGTTGCTTGTTATTATTTAAGTTACAGAGCAAGATGTGGAAATATTATTGATACTGTAGTTATCTGGTTTGGCAATGTGGAGCCTATATTTAGATAACGGGGCATGTTACAGGGCATGACAGGGCAGTATATCAGGCTGACAGGGGGCCGGCAGCATCACTGACCACTACCATAAAGACTGACCTACTGGAGTAAGCATTACCATGTTGAGGGAGGGATAAACCACTGGTGTCCACCCATCAGTATTTAATACTGTGTACTCCCTCATTTAATCTGCTATTGGCTTGACATCCTCTCCCTCTCCATCTCTCACAGCTGCTCTTCATTTTTCATCATTCTTTTTCTCACAGGTGAGGATAATAGTGGGRTCTTATAGTGCTCCAGCATGCATAATGTGCTCCTGTCTCTTGACTGCTTTGAACTGTATCTAGTGTTGCAGCTGTTGGTTTCTGCACATTGACAGATAATACGATCACAGTAGTAACATGGTCCTGTATGGCTCAGTTGGTAGAGGACAGTGCTTGTAACACCAGGGTTGTGGATTCCATCCCTATGGCCACCCACATGGAAAATGTATGCATGTGTGCTGGCTAAATTGTTTTGGGATATAAGGGGGAAACAAATACAGGTCTGTATTCTCACCTTTCTTTTTTTATGTGATAGATGTTATTTTCAATGATTCATTATGTGCACATGATTGACAGATATTAAGGAATTTGAATGTTTAATTGAATTAATTGAATTGCTGAATTGTTTTGTGTCACCAGATGTGAATCTAGCTATTCAGGAAGTATAGCTAGCTCAACAGTTTGAGCCTTCTTGGTCACTAGAAATATTTTACTYCGTAGGCAGATTGCATGTATCAGCCCAGCATGATGCTCAAGGGAACCTTGTTACCTGGATGTTTTTGTTCTCCTATGTGTGTGCAATCTTATGCAATTTTTTCCTGAACAGGTAGTGTTCTAGAAATTAAATATAAATAATCATCAGAATATGAAACCTTTTTTGTATCATGAATGAATAAAAAWTTTACATTATTTATTTGCAAGATTTTAACATTCATGAGAAAAAAAAGTGAATATATCACTGTTTAAAGTGATAGTTCACTTTTTGGAAATATTAGCGTATTTTCGACTTCTTTAGGGTGTTTCCTCCAAACTGTATTTTAATTGTTTAGCTAGTTATTGGTTTCCTACAAACTGTATTTCAATTGGTTAGCTAGTTACTGGTTTCCTACGAACTGTATTTAAATTGGTTAGCTAGTTATTTAACTTGGTTAGCTAGCTAGTTATTTTGAATCGTTTTGGAGAAAACAACTTAAGGAACTTAAGGAAATTGGAAGAAAGCTACAATAAAAAAAAAAAAGGTTTAACTATCCCTTTAAAGGATCAACATTATAAAGAGCGACTCATGGTTTTAACAAATTAGCAAAAATGTAGTTGTAGTTGTAGTTATAATTAAATGTAGGTCAGCAGCTCAGTAATTAAGTAGGTCATAATTTAGCATGCCAAATACCAGTTTAGATTTGTCGTCCTCAGGGAAATAAGAAACTATCATTGAGAATGTATATATATTTTTGGCATCTGAATAGGTTGAAACCCTATCTGTTAAAGCATAAAATTGTTCCAAGTGGCAAGCAGCAACATGATACATGTTTGTGAATATTTCATATCTGCATGCTTATATCTGCAATGTGAAACTAGTTGAAAGGTGTTCTGTTGACAGTGTCTAGCTGCCAAATAATATGCTAAAATCGCAGATTATCCAAATGTCCTGCATCAGCATCAGCATAAAAATACATACCCAGTAAAGTGAGCCAGGGTAGACTCCTACTTGCTGTTTAATTAAAGTGATCTCTATATCTTGTTGTGTGCTACTGTCATTTGGTGGATTCATTTTGCCATTATTACTGCTCTTCTGAGTCTATCMCAGTACAACATATACATTTATAACAACACTTGTTCTGTCAAAGTTTTGAATCTTTTAATTTCTGTCTTATACAAGGTGTGAAAAAATAAACAAGCAAGATGTCAGAGTAAGTATAATATTACATTAGTCTCAATAAAATCTGAGAGGTGACTGATTGTCTGAGTGCATCGCGAACATTTCATGTGTCTACTTCTTCCTCTCACAGGAAAAAGATGACATCGAGTCGCAGGGGCCATCTGAAGGTAAATATACTGATTTAACCCAATTTCAGCTTCCAATATGAAAAACTGTTTTGTTCTTACTCTCCTTTGATTGAACATTTACAGTACCAGTCAAAAGTTCGGACAGACCTACTCATTCAAGGGTTTTTCTTTATTTTTACTATTTTCTACATTGTAGAAGTGAAGATTTCAAAACTATTAAATAACACATATGGAATCATGTAGTAACCAAAAAAAAGTGTTAAACAAATCAAAATAKATTTTAGATTTTAGATTCTTCAAAGTAGCCACCCTTTGCCTTGATGATAGCGTTTTGCACACTATTAGCATTCTCTCAACCAGCTTCATGAGGAATGATTTTCCAACAGTCTTGAAGGAGTTCCCACATATGCTGAGCACTTGTTGGCTGCTTTTCCTTCACTCTGCGGGTCCAACTCATCCCAAACCATCTCAATTGGGTTGAGGTCTGGTGATTCTGGAGGCCAGGTCATCTGATGCAGCACTCCCTCACTCTCCTTCTTGGTCAAATAGCCCTTACACAGCCTGGAGGTGTGTTGGGTCGTTGTCCTGTTGAAAACAAATGATAGTCCCACTAAGTGCAATCCAGATGGGATGGCATATCACTGCAGAATGCTATGGTAGCAATGCTGGTTAAGTGTGCCTTGAATTCTAAATAAATCACAGACAGTGTTACCAGCAAAGCACCCTCACACCATCACACCTCCTCCTCTCAGCTTCACGTTGGGAACCCCACATGCGGAGATCATCCGTTCACCTACTCTGCGTCTCACAAAGACATAACGGTTGGAACCAAAAATCTCAAATTTGGACATCATCAGACCAAAGGACAGATTTCCACCGGTCTAATGTCCATTGCTCATGTTTCTTGGCCCAAGCAAGTCTCTTCTTATTATTGGTGTCCTTTAGTAGTGGTTTCTTTGCAGCAATTCGACCATGAAGGCCTGATTTACGCAGTCTTCTCTGAACAGTTGATGTTGAGATGTGTCTGTTACTTTGTTAAGCATTTATTTGGGAAGCAATTTCTGAGGCTGGTAACTCTAATGAACTTATCCTCTGCAGCAGAGGTTACTCTGGTTCCTACTTTCAGTGGCGGTCCTCATGAGAGCCAGTTTCATCATAGCTCTTGATGGTTTTCGCGACTGCACTTGAAGAAACGTTAAAATTTCTTTACATTTTCTGCATTGACTGACCGTCATGTCTTAAAGTAATGATGGACTGTCATTTCTCTTTACTTATYTGAGCTGTTCTTTACATAATATGGACTCGGTATTTGATCAAACAGGGCTATCTTCTGTGTACCACACCTACCTTGTCACAACACAACTGACTGGCTGAAACGCATTAAGAAGGAAAGAAATTCTACAAATGACCTTTTAACTAGGCACACCTGTTAATTGAAATGCCTTCCAGGTGACTACCTCATGAAGCTGGTTGGGAGAATGCCAAGAGTGTGCAAAGCTGTCATCAAGGCAAAGGGTGGCTACTTTGAAGCGTCTCAAATATAAAATATATTTTGGTGCGTTTAATGCTTTTTTGGTTACTACATGATTCCATATGTGTTATTTCATAGTTTTGATGCCTTCACTATTATTCTACAATGTATAAAATAGTAAAAATAAAGAAAAACCCTTGAATGAATAGGTGTGTCCAAACTTTTGACTCATACTGTGTCTATACAGGTAAGTCAATTAAGAACCCATTCTTATTTGCAAAGATGACATGTCAAAAGTGTGAGCACAGTAGCAATATACAATACAAATACCTTTCCTTATTTAATTAAATAACCACAAATGAACTATGTGTACAAGTGATTGTGTAAAATGTATCAAGACAAACACAAACGGCAGAAACACATTAGCTGGCAGTTGCCTGAAGTTAACGTGCTTAGGCTCTCAATTATTTATTCAGACACTTGGTAATACCACAAGGTTACTTTCTTGAATTTATAAGGAAATACAATACATTTGAGAGTGCCTGAAATTGATGCTAGGCCTAACTTTGCATTGGTGATTCCTACATGTTTTGGTGTAGTCGTGTTAGCTGCTCTGACACCTATTCTTCCCCTGGCCTCCAGAGCTTGATGCTTGCGATTGCCAAAGACCTCCTGGAGAAAGAAGCAGCAGACTTGATAACAGAAAAGGCAGCTTTTATAGCAGAAAACTGCCCTGCTCCGGTATTGTCTGGGGGTCTTCCTGAGCTGCAGGTATTTTACCATTCTAACCAGTTAATTCTCATTTAGTCTGCTTTGAATACCTGACATATACAATAATTTATACAACCATACAATTGGTACCACAAAAATCCTAACCTAATTATCTTTCATGTTACATATTTGATTTTGAGATACGTGTTAAGGCTGCATTTGGATTTATTTGATTTGCATAGAAATGAAAATGAATTGAATGAGATTGATCTGTGCCAAAAGCTGAAGAGACCATTAAGATACACTGTGTTTCTCATACAAATAAACTGTGATATGTTTGTGTGTCAACAGGAAATGCTTAAAAAGTTGGCCCAGACCATTGACAAGGTTGATGAGGATAGATATGACGCCGAGGCAAAAGTGAAGAAGACAGACAAAGAGGTACAGTACATTGCATTCCATATTGTCTTCATCCTGGAAACATATAGCGCTGGTTTTGACTATGTGTTGACTCACCCTCTTCACAGATTGAGGACTTGAGAATGAAAGTGGTTGAGATCCAGGGCATAAAGAAGCCAGCTCTGAAGAAAGTGCGTATGTCTGCTGATGCTATGCTTGCAGCTCTGCTGGGCACCAAGCACAAGGCTTCCATGGATTTCAGAGCCAACTTGAAAGAAGTGAAGAAGGAGGTCAAAGAGGAGGTGGGTATTTGTGGGGGAAATTACGAAGCAGAGAATCACAGTACTTTAGGAGTTGGCGGCAGTTGTCCCGAATGTGCTCAGAACTTTGAGGAAAGGATCAGTTACATGAATTTCATATTACATCCTCAAACACTAAGAATGTCACATCGTACATTTTATGTCATGCAGGAGGAAGTCGGTGACTGGCGTAAGAACGTTGATGAACAGGCTGGCATGGACGGCAGGAAGAAGAAGTTTGAGACCGCATAAATTACTGAATTTGTTTTTGAATCCATCTTTTAGGTTATGTTGTTGTACCGTCACAGAGTTAGAGTCATTTTGTCAATCTATTTAACTTAAACGTATGTCTTATGTCAATAGTAAAAAGCTATTGAAGAAAACGTATTTTACCTATGTCCAATATTCATGCCAAAGCACGGTAATTAAATAAATGCTTTGAAGAAGACAGTCTTTTTTTGTTACTTTTGATATGTATATTTCTTGAATACAGTGGAGAATGCTGAGGGGAGGACGGCTCATAATAATAGTTGGAACAGAGCAAATGGAATGGCATCAAACACCTGGAAACCATATGTGTGATGTATTTGATACCATTCCACCCACTCCACTCCAGTCATTACCACGAGCCCGTCCTTTCCAACCTCCTGTGCTTGAACATTGGTATGCATGTGGGACATCCATAACTAGGGCTTTTCCAAATATTAATGGGTTGCACTTACGTCACTTATGTGCACCTACCAGACAGCTGTGTCAAGGTTCTCTATTCCCTCCCCCAATGAAATATCAACTTATCAGGAACATTGAAAATCACAACCTAGCATAAGATAAGAGWCCACACTTCCGGTTTCCAGGAGAAACTGAAGTTAGGTTGAAAACACTGTATCCCTGAAAACCGGAAACATTTGCTTTTTGCAACCCTGCAGAGTGAATTAATGTAATATATTTGTTGGAAGAATATAGGAATATATTTCCTACAAACATTTCATCATAAATGTCAATGTCATTAGAATATAATGTGTCATGCGAAATAACTTGATGAAAACACAATTTAATTCAAACTCAATAATGATTGGCTTGATTTAGTTACACATTTTAGATGTGTATTAATCATTTAAAATATGTTTTATATTTAATTAAACATTTCATAATTGAATAAAGAATATAATAAACAATTTACAATAATATAGTTATTATATAATTAGTAATATAATATATATAAATAAATATAATCTCTCCATCTCTCTCTCGCTCTCGCTCTCTTTCAATCTCTCGCTCCTTCTCCCCATCTCACCTTTGAGCAACAGAGGGCTTTTTGCTTGGCCACTTTTTTCTCAGGAATTTGTCATTATTTGTAGATATTCAATTTACAGGTGTATTGCAATGCAAATGAAGTTGGATTGAGGAACTCTAGTCCTGCAAATGGTGAGTAACACTTTTTTCTCCTTTTTAAAAATCCTTAAAAAAATGGATTCCTGAGGCCAAAAATTGTTCTGACAATAATGACAAATACAGAAAGTGTTCAACAGTTTCACTTTAATGCAATTGATAGCATGGTTCCCTTGTTAAACTTGACAACCCCTTTTTCCATTTTTTATTTTAAAGGTGCAATCTGCAATTGGTACTTCCATTTTTTACTTTTCAATTATTGCTATATACACATTGATTATTGAAGAACATAACTTAAAAATGCCTCATGAGCTTAGTTCAACTGTATTTTACTCCAATGTTTGTAAACAGTGTAAACAATAACTTTATAGTCTCAAAACATGGTTAAAATTATCATTTTGATTACATGGATGGTTAGTCCTTGCGTCAATAGCTCTGTTTATGAATTTGAGCGTGTTTACATTTCTCCAGCCTCATACCTCCACTTTTTGTCAAAACAGTGGCAAGGAAGTCGCTTTTTATTGTTTGAACTGCAGACTGACCCTTTAACAATTGCCTTCTAATTATTGAAAATGGAATTATCATCAATCACCCAAAAGTGGTTCAAGAATATATCAACGTTGACCCTTGCTTAACCGGGTTTATCTATCCATGTCGTCAGTGCTTAACTGGGATGGCTTTGTCAAACCTTTCCAACATGGTTGGTATGGAAGCCAAGTGGCAGCTCAGGTTTTGGGAGACACCTTGCAGAAAGGGAAATTTATGATGTGAGTTGGAGGAAATGGTTGCTGGTATTTCAGGAGCCCACAGTTCCTTTGGCCTAAGGAGTCTCCAACACCACAAGGTCCCTGGGTGTCTGCTGATTCATCACTAGTCTACATATATATACCCTGTTTGGTTTGTTCTTTGCCTGTGACTTACCAGTTTCTCCCCTTCTTCACCAAGTGTGTCCTGTCCTCCTCATCTCATAGGTGAGAACCTCTCTTTTCCTCCTCTCAGATCTTTCTATCACACAGGATCTGTCTTACTGATACATAAGGTTGGATGTGACTTATTGATAAATAAAGGAATACAGTCTCACCGTGGGGGGTAGTTTTACCTGTTAATTAAGTCTTACACAGTGCACATTTATAGACGTTGATGATGAGGGGATTTCATGGCTACATTTACACAGATATCCACTAACAGGTGGCACCTGGAAATGATCGCACTAAGTGACACCTGTCACAAGTTCACTACATTTGAATACAGGAGAATACATTGAGGTAAATATGTCAGGGTGGATACTATGAAAGACTATTGAGCCTGTCTAGACAGAATGATGTGGCCGACGGGCCTCTGTGTTAGACAGTGTGACCCTGTGTGGAGGGTGAGGGGGGAGTCCTGCTCAAGGGCTATACTCTAGCATGGAAGGCGGTTGAAGACATTAACTTAGCTATAACCATACCAAAACCAMGTTTTTTTTTGTGGTATTTAAGGYTTTTATATTTTTTTGTTATGTATGTTGCTCAGATATTCAATGTGAATAACTGTCATGGATAGCGATATGGGATTTGTGATAGAGATCTAGAATTTTGATTATACTGTAACTCGAATGTGATAACTAGGTTACAGCAGACAGTGTTTACTGAAGGGGGCTTCTAGGCCCTTGGTTCGTGGTCCGTTCCTCTTGGGCTACAGCTAAGAACTGGGTGTGCCACACGTGTGAAACATTTGGTAACCTACAGAATAGTTTCAGATCCACTGGTCACTTGATAGAGCATGGTGCTTGCAACACTCAACTGTTATGCCATGTCTATCAGGTATTTGAAAGTAACAGCCCAATACATATTTTGATTATCATGTATGTTCCTAGTTGAACAGATTGGAAAAGGATGTGTTTGAAGAGTTTTTATTGTCAATTTCTCTGTTTGCTGAAATATACTCAAAGTAGGAGCATTTATTTGATCATTTGAATATGAATGAATATGAACGTATTTGAACTGAATGTGTCATTGACTTTAAACTAGAGAAAACAGAGAAGTTCTTAAAAACATAATTCCTATTCTTAACATTGCTATACATTGATGCAGTGTGGTTTAACAACAGTGTCTTACAACATTTGAGCCATACTGTATTGCTTAAAATAATAATCAAAGATTTGATTGAGGGGCTTTACATGACATCTTGGTATGCTCCCCAAAATGCACGAGGAAAAGTGAAAGAGATGTAATGACGGGGTTCACTAAGGACGCAGGTTGTAGTGATTTGAGTGATACCAAGATGTTCTCAGTGTGGAGCAGCACGATGATGCCTGCAGAGGTTTTGTGTGCTAATGACATCAATAAAGTAACAGCCCATGAATGTCAGGGGTGACTCTTGTCTCCAGCTGTCCAAATTTAGCCTGATCAAAATTGTTCCAACAAGTTTTAACAGTCAAATGGATCAGATTTCCCCTCCCTTCCTTGATGTGTCCAAATTGCTCCATTAGCAGCCAGTGTTCATTAATCATTCTTGAGCTGGATACACAAGCCTGTTCTAATTTTAGGCTTATGAGGCAAATAGCACCCTGCGGTGCACGCTAATGCTAAAAACATTTATCTTCCTCATTGTCTTTTTGTTACAGCGTCTGAAGCACACATTCCTCCATCATGTCTGAGTAAGTATCCATTACCTTGTTGTTTGCCACATTTTCTTCTTTTCACAGGATTTTAGATAGTGTTGCAAAAATGAGGTAGCTTTCCCAAAATTCTCTAGTTTTCCAGAAATCCCGGTTGGAAGACTCCCGTAATCAGGAGTGAATAAGCAGGAATCTGGAATCTTCCAACCAGAATTTCTGAAAAACCTGGGAATCTTCGGAAAGTTACAGATTTTTSCATCCCTAGTCTTAGACAAGCATAGTGTTAGAAAGTAGGGATTTTTTWAAATACCAACTCAGAATAAATAAACAAACAGACAAAGAACCATACAAACAAAAAACAAACAGCAAACCCTAACCCTAATATTGAACAATTGCTAGTATGCCTAAACCGTACTCTAACATGGGCAAATATACACACATACAGTACCTTCAGAAGGTATTCAGACCCCTTGACTTTTTCCACATTTTGTTACATCAAAGCCTTATTCTAAAATGGATTTAAAAACAAAAAATCCTCAGCAATCTACACACAATACCACATAATGACAAAGCAAAACCAGGTTTTTAGAAATATTTGCAAATTTTTGCAAATGTATTAAAAATAAAAAATAAAAATAACTTATTTACATGAGTATTCAGACCCATCGCTATGCTCAGGTGCATCCTGTTTCCATTGATCATCCTTGAGATGTTGCTACAACTTGATTGGAGTCCACCTGTGGTAAATTCAATTGATTGAACATGATTTGGAAAGGCACACACATATAAGGTCCCACAGTTGACAGTGCATGTCAGAGCAAAAACCAAGCCATGAGGTCGAAGGAATTGTCCGTAGAGCTCCAAGACAGGATTGTGTCGAGGCACAGACCTGGAGAAGGGTACCAAAACATTTCTGCAGCATTGAAAGTCCCCAAGAACACAGTGGCCTCCATCATTCTGAAATGGAAGAAGTTTGGATCCACCAAGACCGGCCAAACTGAGCAATCGGGGGAGAAGGGTCTTGGTCTGGGAGGTGACCTAGAACCTGATGGTCACTCTGACAGAGCTCTAGAGTTCCTCTGTGGAGATGGGAGAACCTTCCAGAAGGACAACTGTCTCTGCAGCCCTCCACCAATCAGGCCTTTATGGTAGAGTGCCAAGACGGAAGCCACTCCTCAGTAAAAGGCACATGACCACCCGGCTTTGATTTGCCAAAAGGCATCTAAAGACTCTCAGACCATGAGAAACAAGATTCTCTGAACGCTTTGGCCTGAATGCCAAGTGTCACGTCTGGAGGAAACCTGGCAGAAACTCTCCAAATACAGGTCTGCCAAGCTTGTAGCGTCATACCCAAGAATACTCGATGCTGTAATCGCTGCCAAAGGTGTTTCAACAAAGTACTGAGTAAAGGGTCTGAATACTATAAATGTTATATTTCCATTTCTTTATTTGTTATAAATTTGTAAAAATGTTTAAAGACCTGTTTTTGCTTTGTCACTATGGGGTATTGTGTGTAGATTGATGAGGGTAAAAAACAATTAAATACATTATAGAATAAAGCTGTAACGTACCAAAATGGGAAAAAAGTCAAGGGGTCTGAATACTTTCCGAAGGCAATAATATGTAAAAAAAAAGTATGAAATAAATTACATAGAAATTGAGCAGGATGCTTTCTCATTGCCAGCGTACAAACTATTGGGTTTGAGTCTTTCACAACAACAACGTGAGAAAAGTCTATTTGAACTTTTTTGACCTTCCCATTCTATTCAGCATGCTATAGAATATCACTGATACAACCCTTGGTCAACATATTGACCAGTCATGTCCCTTCAACATATTAACCAGTCATGTCTCTTCAACATGTTAACCAGTCATGTCCCTTCAGCATATTGACCAGTCATGTCCCTTCAGCATGTTAACCAGTCATGTCCCTTCAGCATAAGTTGAAACATGAACATGGTGGAAACATGAACATAACATGAACATGGTGGAACATGAAAGATGAACATGAACATGAACATGAACATTGGATGAAACATGAACAATGAAACATGAAACCATGGTGGAAACATGAACATGAACATGGTGGAAACATGAACATGAACATGGTGGAAACAATGAACCATGGTGGAACATGAACATGAAACAATGGTGGAAACATGAACATGAACATGGTGGAAACATCATGAACACATGAACATGAACATGGTGGGCAACAACGACATTGTAAACTGACAACGATCGAAACCCTATGAACATGGTGGAAACATGAACAGAACATAGCAACCATCAGGTGGAAACATCGAACATGAACATGGTGGAACACACATAGACACCATGAACATGGTCGGAAACATGAACACTGAACATTGGCTGAACACAGAACATGAACATGGTGGAAAACATGAACCACTCTTGGAAATGACACATGCTGGGAAACCAGGACCTAAAGAACATGAAATGGCTGGCAAATGTAACAATGAACATGAACATCGGTGGAAACATACATGAACATGGTGGAGAAACGCGGCAATAACATGAACATGGTGGGAAAACATGAACATGTAAACCATGAACAATGCAACATCGTCGAAACCCTATGCAACCAAATTGAAACATAACATGTGGAAACATGAAAATGAACATGAACATGAACATGAACATGGTGGAAACATGAACATGAACATGAACATGGTGGAAACATGAACATGAACATGGTGGAAACATGAACATGAACATGAACATGGTGGAAACATGAAACATGGAAATGGTATCAATTTTGTGATTCTGTGTTGTGTTAAATTATTTTACTCCTTTCAGATTTGGTCCCTCCATGCTTTTGGATGTAAGGTATTCTGGAGTATGGTTGGAAAAAAGTTGACTTTCTGAAAAATCATCTTATTTGCTTCTGATTCTGGGAATCTTCCAACCGGGATTTCTGGAAAACCTGGTAATCTTGGGAAAGTTACTGGAATTTTGCAACCCTAATTCTGGAGACACCTAGAACATCTGGGGTGGAGGTTATCTATTAAACACATCTGAGTTATTAACCACAAGATGTCAGTATAGTAGAGTACTTTTTATTTCTGCTGATCCTTCCTCTCTCTCTCATTCACTCTACCCCACTCTCTCAATTCAATACAATACCCTTTCTCTGACCCAGATTCCTCTTTGACCAACAAACAGGCATGCCCCCCCCCCATTTTTTGTTGTTGTTGAAGGTATAGCAATGGAAAAAGGGGGGAAGTTGGTGAGTTTTGAACAAACAATGGCAATTGCACTGTTCACCAAATGTAGCCAAGCAGAATCATGAGTAGAGTAGTATTTCACTTACTAAGTTTTATTTACTAGTTTGTTTAACTCCATTTGTCATGTGTGTTGGCCTGATTAAGCACTCAACGTATTATCAATATGGCCTAACATATAATTAACAGTTGCTGTGCTTTTAGGTTTGAAGGAAACATGATGGAATTGAGGTTTATTGTGTTTTGTCTTTAAGACAATAAATCCATTTCTGATTTCAATACAATTTAAATTTCTGAGTGCTTTACTGATTCGATAAAATAACCACTTTTAAAACTGTATTAGGATTTTCAAGTACTTGTTTTTCTAGAATTGATAATATGATTCACTTGTTGAATTATATTACTATGATTCACTTGTTGAAGTAGACTCCCACTTCAATTCATTTAGATTTTAGAAAGACAGTATCATATTTTTTATATTCACTCTTATCTATAAATACTTTCCCTATCCCTCCCATACTGAACTGTAATTCTATACTTACTGCTCAGAGCAACATATGTCTTGAAAGACATCTTGAAGGAAAGAACATTTATGAGGTGAACAGGGCTGGGCATAGTGTATTTCAGGAGCTCGATGTTCCATTGGTCTGACATGGAAACTACTTCCATAAAGAGGACCCAGTGTTTCTGCTGATGCATCATCCGACACCATATATACCGTTTTCATGTTTCACCGCATGTCGCTTGCCAGGGTGCTAGTCTTCCATTCTTCCTCCTGGTGTGTTCTGGCCTCCTCCTCCTCCTCCTCTTCCTCTCATAGGTGAGAATCTCTCTTTTCCTGTCTCTCTATCAAACTCTTAAAAGCACAAGGAATATAAATAGACTAAAGGGCCTCCCAACCAATGGCAATCTTAACAATCCAACACACTCACTGCACATGGGTGTATTTCTGTTCACCACTTTATGGATCATTACCAAATGGAACATATGGAACAGATATATTCACCTGGCAAAACAGGTGAAAACATTGAGGTAAATAAGTCAGACTTTCTTTCTTTTTGTAAAACTTTGACTACGGTTCTGGTTAGGGGCTATACTCTAGCAGTCAAAGCTGGTAAAGACACAACATAAATACAGACCTCTGAGTTATTGAGTTTCAGATAAAGATCTCAGGCACAGAATGTTCTGTGTGAGATTCAGTGATTATATTTGGATTATTGTTAATTCAATATAAAATGGGAAGTTYATAGTGTTATACATTGTGATGGAGAATATGATAGCTGGGAAAGTTTTTTCGTTTTCCATTCAAGAAATGCGGTACATGTTTATTTGAGGTGGTGGATGGAGTAACAGCTTTGCAGTACTATGTAATAGACAGCATGCTAAATGCCATGTTAATTGATATGTACAGGTCAACAAAAATAAAAAGTGGAGTTTTGCGATAGATCTTAGCTTGCTAAATTGTGTGGTTGACATGATGATTTGAAATTAAATAATTAATTAGATTAGATTATGAATTAATGGGAAAGTAACGCTTTTTTGATGTTTTCAATTATCAATAACTTTTAACTGAGACTTACAGTAAATGTTGGGGAAGAAAATAGCAAACCATTATATCCATTGATGAGTGTGAGTACCTTGATTCAACACGATGACATCTGTCTACAGAATGAAGAAGATGCTGTTGATTTATGTATTTAGGAAGGATTTTCTGATATACAGCTCCGCGGCAGGTTAATAAATCAATAAATTGCGTCTCTGAAGGCAGCAGCAGTTAAAGTTGATTAGGGTTTCACATTCTAACAACCATAAAACAAGTCAGACGACTCTAGCAGTCCAGATATAGCTTTCTCGGAATTGCTTCAGACTCTAGCTCTGAAAATGTATCATATTTCCCCTAAGAACCTAGTTTGGCCAAGTGTTCCCCAATCTTCAGCTCAATATCACAGTATGATCTTTAGACCAGACATGTCTCTCGCTTTTGCACCTATTGCACCCTACTGATATTAAAAATGTTTATTTTTTAATCATAAGTATCAAAGCAAGTTTTCTCTGTTGTGCCTTCTATTCAGGGTGTGAAACACAACAACAGCCAAGATGTCAGAGTAAGTCTTGAAATTTGTCTAATATTCACTAAAAGTGTAATTCCAGACTTTCAGCCTGACACAAAACATGTCCAATCCACCCTTATGTTCTCCCAGCAATGCACATACCTGTTATATCCCTAACAACATGTCAAATCCATGTTTTTCACAGTAAAAAGATGACATCGAGCCGCAGGCATCATCTGAAGGTGAACCAAGAAAATGAATTGTGGTCCATTGGATGAAACAAGTATTACACACCAATGTCCAGTACTTGACTGAATTAGTTTGGGCATAAATTAGACTGGTTTTATAACTTTTCAACCTCTTTAATCCTTTTGGTAATCTTTTGTGGACCAATACTACATAGTAGACTGTGTTTGTCTTTACTATGTTTCTTTGTCCTACAGAGCTTGGTGCTCCAGATTGCGTTTGAGCTGATTGAAGTGGAGAAAAAGGAGGCTGTGCAGGAGAAAGCCAGTTTCATGGCTGAGCTCCCCGCCCTGGATTTGTCTGGAGATCAAGCGGCGCTGGTGGTACGATACAATGCTAATAATTAATTCATTTACACAACCTTCACACATCTGGAGACTTACATTTCCCTCACTAACTTTAAACATCAGCTATCTGAGCAGCTAACCGATCGCTGCAGCTGAACATAGTCCATCTGTAAATAGCGCACCCAATCTACCTACCTCATCCCCATATTGTTTTTATTTACTTTGCTGCTCTTTTGCACACCAGTATCACTACTTACACACCATCATCTGCTCATCATCATCTGCTCATCTATCACTCCAGTGTTAATCTGCTAAATTGTAATGACTTTGCTACTATGGCCTATTTATTGCCTTACCTCCTCATGCCATTTGCACACACTGTATATAGACTTTCTTTTTTTTCTATTGTGTTATTGACTGTACGCTTGTTTATTCCATGTGTAACTCTGTGTTGTTGTTTCTGTCGCACTGCTTTGCTTTATCTTGGCCAGGTCGCAGTTGTAAATGAGAACTTGTTCTCAACTAGCCTACCTGGTTAAATAAAGGTCAAATAAAACATCTACTCCAACGTATTTAGGCCTCACAATTGGTGGTTCTTGTAATAAGCAATGTGGATTTGCCTACAAAGTACACAGACTCTAAATAACTGTTGCCTGAAGAGACTGATTCCTTCAGGAGAGAAGAGATTCTCGTACAAATTACCTGACTGATTTGATGTGTATGTGTACCAACAGGAAATGCTCAAAAAGTTAGCYCATACCATCGACAAGGTTGATGAGGACAGATATGACGCAGAGTCCAAGGTGACGAAGGCAGACAAGGAGGTAGATTCTATTTCATCTTGTCCTCATCATGAAACAAACATATACCTACATGTACATATTACCTAAATTTCCTCGACTAACCGGTGCCCCCACACACTGACTCTGTACCGGTACCCCCTGTATATAGCCTCGCTACTGTTCTTTTATTGTTACTCTTTAATTATTATTATTATTATAAAAACATTTCTTTATTTCCGTTTATCTGAGTAAGTACTTTCTTAACACTTTTTTTCTTAAAACTGCCTTGTTGGTTAAGGGCTTGTAAGTAAGCATTCACTTTAAGGTCTACACCTGTTGTATTTGGCGCATGTGACAAATAAAATTTGATTTTTGACACAGCAAATCTTATCTTCCTCCTGACTTGCTCACGTCACAGATTGAGGACTTGAGAATGAAAGTGGTTGAGATCCAGGGCATGAAGAAGCCAGCTCTGAAGAAAGTGCGTATGTCTGCTGATGCTATGCTTCAGGCTCTGCTGGGCACCAAGCACAAGGCTTCCATGGATTTCAGAGCCAACTTGAAAGAAGTGAAGAAGGAAGTCAAAGAGGAGGTGGGTATTTGTGTGGAAACCTACAAAGCAGAGAATCACAGTACCCGAGTATTGTGTCCCAAATGTGTTCTGAGCTTTGGGGAAATGATCAGTTATTTCATATTTTATCCTCTATTTGTGACATCACAAACTTTCTGTAATGCAGGCAGTGGATGCAGTTGGTGACTGGCGCAAGAACGTTGATGAACAGGCTGGCATGGACGGCAGGAAGAAGAAGTTTCAGGGTTAAACACATTCATTTTTCAGTCATAGCCGACTTTTGTGTTTTGTCGTATTGTGGTACAGAGACGGATTTCTATGACCTTGTTGTTAGGCATCCCTGCAGGAAGAGGATCTTTGATTTTAAAATGCTGTTATTTTTTGATACTGTAGGTTCAAATATGTATTCGACACTATGGTTTTGGATATCTCTCTCTCTTTTTTTCTCTCGCTGTCTCTCTTTCTTTCTCTTTAACTTTTCAGTGCAATTTGCAAATGTTTTTGGCTATTGTATAGTGAGGTGGAAAGGGTAAATATTTGTAGCTTTACCCACTCTTAACATCACACAGCTTTCCATCTGCATCTGTAACATTCACTAAAAGGAGTATATTCACTAACAAAAAAATAAAAATAAAAACAATTTAAAAAGCTTGTGAATGTTTTTGTAGTGTTTTCCTACAAGATCATTGCCCGTTAGGCCCAAATTGTCACTGGGCGTGCTTCTGCCAGCGAAAACATTACACTCAAAGAGTGCGTGCATATTTGCCCAGATGAGCCCTTAGATCACAATATCTTTGAGTCTGTAAGATTCTGCAATTGATCCAGCAGCCCTGCTGTAGGATGTTAATTTGTGTTATGCCAAGCTTGCATTTAGATCTGGAAATTGGACCTGTGCAATGAATAGATCCAACCCAATAAATATAACTAATATTTACAGGATTCCATGGATCTAGATCAGGGGAAAATTATTAAATAYTTAATATTTCTATTCTTGTTATTGATATTTAGAATTTAAAATTGAAAAACAACAACAAACACACAACCCTGGATTGAACAACCAATTATGATTTGCTAAGTAACCAACCTCCTATTTAATCCAGATTAACAAAGTGTTATCAGATGTATACCGTAGTTTGTAAAAAAACATATTCTTAACATCTGTTTTAGCTAATGGAAAGGCATTGGGAAATGGTCATGTGATATTAGTGTACCATGAATGCCCTTTAATAATAATAATATTAATAATAATATTAATAATGATGATGATAATGATAATAACTGATTTCATATATATAGTAATTTTCCAGATGCCCCACCAGAGGAAGCCTCCATATGTTGAAATATTAGGATGTTTGGGCTGCCATTTTTTTGTAACCTTTATTTTAGCAGGGAGTCTTATTGAGACCGAGGTTTATTTTGACAAGACCAGCAACAATTCCACATTCAAAGTTAGAGATGCAAAAAAATATGAAAATACAATTATAGAAAAACAATCCTCTGTGAAGAGGTCCTATACCAACAATCTGAACTGCCGAAAGGCACCAACGTGTCCAACTGAATGGTTGAAGGGTATTCTGAAGATTGTTCCATATGTGAGGTACTATTAAAACTAAAAGATTCTTTAACTACATCTGTATTGACGGAAGGATTTCAAGAGTTAGCTATCCAAGTATGGTTTCTCGTAAATATGACCAGAGAATGTCAAAATAGATAGATACATGTATTAAGAAGACATTAGTGGATAAACATATGCAGTAAGCTATTTACCCACAAACATGATCAGTTAATGAAAACAGATATACTCAGATGTGCCAACCCTAGAACCAAACCAACCATTCRCGCTCAATATCTGAACTGTGGAGGTATGTTAAATGCTTAGCCTTAGACTGTGAGTATTGATATCAAACCTCCAGGCAGCAAGCTCCTCCCACTGGCATAGTGATACCATAGCATTCTGTCTATGGTCATGAAGGCAAGTAAGACCTGGGCTGAGCATCTTAGGTTACCTCCAAGGAGCTCAAATGCACAGGGCTGAGACTGGAGGACTGGCTAAGYATATCCCTGACCCTGCTTCCGAATGCAAAGAGATGCCACAGTGCTATATTTGGATCATCTGACTTCACCAACTTTAATATTAGGAGAGCCGACAGCATCATAATGAGTCAAAACAAATGTTCTTTTTTAAATACTCTGCCATTTTTAAAGTGACTTTTCTTAAATTAGTCTATATAACACACTGTCGTTGTTAGAATCTTAATATCAGACACGATATTCAGAAGCAGGGGTGTAAAGTMAGTAAGTAAAAATACTTGAAAGTATTACTTAAGTAAATGTTTTGGGTATCTGTACTTTTCTTTACTATTTATATTTTTGACAACTTTTACTTCACTACATTCCTAAAGAAAATTATGTACCCTTTACTCCATACATTTTCCTCGACACCCAAAACTACTTGTTACATTTTGAATGCTTAGCAGGACAGGAAAATGGTACAATTCACACACTTCAAGATAACATCCCTGGTCATCCCTACTGCCTCTGATCTGACGGACTCACTGAACACATGCTTTGTTTGTAAATGACAGTGTTGGATCGTGCCCCTGTGTTATGGCTCTCGTTTGTCGAAGGAAGAGTGGACCAAAGCTCAGCGTGGAAAGCGTTCATGATTCCTTTATTTCAAAAACACTCAAACAAAATAACAAACGTGAAAACGAAAGCGCACAGTTCTGTCAGGCAAAAAACACGAAACAGAAAACAAGATCCCACAAAACCCAAAAGGAAAATGACAACTTATGTATGATCCCCAATCAGAGACAACGATAGACAGCTGCCTCTGATTGGGAAACACACACGGCCAAAAACAAAGTAATAGAAAACATAGACTTTCCCACCCGAGTCACACCCTGACCTAACCAAACATAGAAATAATAAGGAACTCTAAGGTCAGGGCGTGACACCCTGGCTATCTGTAAATWAAAAAAACAAGAAAATTTTGCTGTCTGGTTTGCTTAATATAAGGAATTAGAAATGATGTATATTTGATACTTAAATATATTTTAGCAATTATATTTACTTTTGATAATTAAGTATGTTTAAAACCAAATACGTTCGACTTTTACTCAATTATGATAGGTCGGGTACTTTTTCCATCACTGTTCAGGAGACTCCTTGGAGGAGATTTACTGTCAGTGATTTCCTGGGGAAGAGATGCAGTCTGCTGGACCTGATTTAATGTGGCCTTGGTTCAACTCTAGCTGGGATGCGTTGATCATCATTTGGCTGCTGATCCTCTGTTTCCACTTCCAAATGGAGGATGTTTTTCTTATTACTTTTTCTTATTACTTAAAATTAGAAATTTAGTGAAGAACTGTTTTTTTTAACTTGTCAGGCGAGTCAGTTAAGAACAAATTCTTATTTACAATGACGGCATCGTTGTTATTCAGATAGTCAGGACTCTGTCAATGTTACGACCTGKTTGTTATTCAGATGGTCAGGACCTTTTCAATGTTACGACCTGGTTGTTATTCAGATAGTCAGGACCTTTTCAGTGTTACGGCCTGGTTGTTATTCAGAAAGTTAGGAACCTTTTCAGTGTTACGCCTGGTTGTTATTCAGATAGTCAGGACTTTTCAGTGTTACGACCTGGTTGTTATTCAGATAGTCAGGACCTTTCAGTTTTTACGACCCTGCTTGTTATTCAGATAGTCAGGACCTTTTCAGTGTTACGACCTGGTTGTTATTCAGATAGTCAGGACCTTTTCAGTGTTACGGCCTGGTTGTTATTCAGATAGTCAGGACCTTTCAATGTTACGACTTGGTTGTAGGACAGATGCCGTGCGGAAATATGACATGACATTGATAGATGAAAAATGCTCACATTTGGTAGTCATATCGCCTATACTGGCATACCCAGTGTGCAGCCAAGCATGTTCTATCAGTAATATAATGACTTGCGGTGGGTTCTGGCTTATTTCAAACCCATGAGCATGTGAGAGAACACACTGCTGGTGGACAGTCAGCCCTAGAAACAGAGCCAGCATTCACAAGGTAGCATTTATCAGTTGTCTAGAGTCAACATATGGAAGCAATCTACTTCAGCTAAGTCCCCTTCTGTTTTCCTCATGATCATCATGGTCATTATTTCACCGACCTGAACCTGCTTCTGCCTGAAGCAAAGACCAAAAAACAGACACCACTGGCGGCTTGCACATTATAGTTGGCAGAGATTTGGGTTGACCTTGTGTCTGTTTCCTGTCTCTTTATCCAGAAAGAACTGAAATGTCTTTATAATACCAACAGTTTACAGAGCCAACAGGGCCTTTCCTCCTATTTGTGATCATCCAATGATACCCTCTGACATTCAGTCACTGTTTTATCGCCTTTACTGCTGTACCAAGCTCACAGTACAATGACAGAATAGGAAGGGTTACACTGTACCCCAAATCCAGGTTAACCATAACAGGTTAACCATTACCAGAGCCACCAATAATGCATGTTAACTACGACTGTATCAGCAATTGAGGCATTTTCTGGATGTGCGGAAACTAAAGCGAACGAAGCTGGTCAGAATGGATTGCCTTGCTGCCATGGACCGGTGCCAAATGCCCGATCATTAGCCGATCATTAAGAGTATCTCTACCGCTCCTGCTGTCTCTAGAGAGTTGAAAACAGCAGGTCTGGGACAGGTAGCACGTCCCCAGGATGCAGGCAGCTCATAGCAGGGATATGAGGTCATACTGCTGCCAGCCTGCTCTAATGACCCATAATAACCCAGTCAAGACTCTTCCTGTTGGAACTGTTTGGATGTTGAGCCTTTCGCTTCAGCCTGTGGAATGGTCCAGGTCCTGAGAACATTGGGCTATGGCTATCATAAATGGCATCCTGTCAAAAGTAGTGCACTATATAGGGAATAAGGAGCCATTTCGGACATAGCCCAGGTCTCTTGGGTTATAGAAGCCTCTGTTCCCATAGAAAAGCCAGGGCCTCTGCCTGCTGCAGACTAGGAAGAATGTGCGCCCCATGGAGGATTGAATGTGAGACATACTGACCCTGGTGGCATTAGGAATTAGAATGGGAATGTAGTCTCAAAGCCCCATGCACATTGTGAATATCTGGTTGATCACAGTTTTTTCCCCTGATGACGAATGACCATACATGTAACAGCAGAACTGGATACGATAAGGAATATGTACTTGTACTACATTACATTACATTTACATTTAAGTCATTTAGCAGACGCTCTTATCCAGAGCGACTTACAAACTACCAAACTAGGCCCCAAATACAGGCCTTCGGACACACATTATTAACATGAACTTAAAAACAAGAGATGTGTGATTTACAGTCATTTGGTTTGCTGTGGTTAATTTTCCCCAATCACTCCATAGGTTTCCCGAGTTTTGCCTATAGCTTTAATACAGTAATTTACCTCATTTCACCAGTCCCAGGAATGGTCAGTAGAGGGCATGTTTGCTCTGTTTAACTTCAACTTGTTTGGGTATCTAGCTGCTATGTTAGCTAGTACTATTGACTGAAGCTGTGCTGTTATTAAACAGCTGATCATGCAAAACATAGCCTTTTGACCATAGGCTTTAATTCTGAGGGACATTAACCCAAATTACTTATATAAATAAACAAGGCACAAAATATCTCACGGATTAAAGAGCAATCCACCTTTTGAAAGAGGTTAATCAAAAGTACTCAGTCAATAGTGAAGAAATACATTTTGCTTTGGATGAACTGCTGGTGTTTTCTGGTATTTTCTTTGTCTTTCCCTATGGTCGTTAGAATAATCAGCCATCCTTACCCTCCCTGGTTAGTCTCATTGTAAAAAAGGCCATGCCTGTGCACGTGACTTTCCCCACAGTTCTGTTCTTTTTTTCTTTTTTATTATTACATTTCAAATTAGAATACAATAACAAAAAAAACATAGGACATCACTACATGTATATTTTCTCTGAAGAAACATAAATAACATTTAAGTAAAAAAAATAAAAAATCTTTACACATGAATTGAGTTTCAAAAGTACCTAAAATAAAATAAATAAAATAAGGTCAGGGGTCACAATTGTACCAACCTATGATAGGGTTATAAGAATACGGTGTTTGTTTTGTTTTTAACTACTGCTAGAGATTTTATTAAATATTAGATTTCAAGTAAAAATATATTTAATTTGGGGACAGATTTCAAATATTTCTTTGTGTATATACATTTACCAGAGAGAATTAAGAAATTAAAGACAAAGTCATTAGTTTTGTTTTCATTTGAATAATAACATATTACATATTTAATTGAAAGTACATGGGTCTTATTTATGAAATAAAAAATGTAAATACTAAATTCAGTCCAGAATAACTCCTAAAAAATTTGCATTATAGTTTCGCCTTCTTTATCACAGATATGTCCTCTAAATCCATGAATTTAGACAAGTTATTGCAAGGGTATATTTTGTGCAAGATTTTAAACTGAATTTATTTTACTTTATTTGATATACAAAATTTKTGAGGGAGCAACCAAACTTTCTTCCATTCAATTTCAGTAATATATGCATTCCAGAAGAATTTCCCTCTAGGAGAGATCTTGTTCTTGGAGTTAAAAAGTTATCTAAAGGGGCCTCCCGAGTGGCACAGCGGTCAGCATAATAAAATAATACAATAATCACTTCAACATTTTTACATTAAAATAAACAAAAGATTTTGCCCCTTCTCAACTGTCTATCACATCCTCCTGGTTTCCATCAATCCGAGTGCCCGAATGCACATTTAGACTCTGACCCCTCCCACTCCAGGTCAGAGACTGGCTATCATTGTCGGCAGATGAAGACGCACATTCAGCTGCCGATCAAGTTGTCATTGTGTTTACTAGGAAGATTGTGCGTTTACTCGGAATAAATCCATTCCTATGTATCACACAAAAATCACTTTCTAATAGAAGCAGCTGTGTCCGTGTGTATAGTGGTAACAGACAACTGTCTAGTAATGGGCCTCAACATTACGTTCTGACAGGACAACACTGAATTGATCTTACTGAATCAGCATAAGTTACTAGCGGGCGAGCGGCATCACAGCCGACACTCAGACGGTGAGGCATTCACAGCCGACCGCTCAGACGGGTGAGGGCATTCACAGCCGACCGCTCAGACGGGTGAGGGCATTCACAGCCGACCGCTCAGACGGGTGAGGGCATTCACAGCACCGCTCAACGGGTGAGGGCATTCACAGCCGACCGCTCAGACGGGTGAGGGCATTCACAGCCGACCGCTCAGACGGTGAGGGCATTCACAGCCGACCGCTCAGACGGGTGAGGGCATTCACAGCCGACCGCTAAACGGGTGAGGGCATTCACAGCCGACCGCTCAGACGGGTGAGGGCATTCACAGCCGACACGCTCAGACGGGTAGAGCATTCACAGCGACCGCTCAGACGGGTGAGGGCATTCACAGCGACCCTCAGACGGTGAGGCATTCACAGCCGACCGCTCAGACGGGTGAGGGCATTCACAGCCGACCGCTCAGACGGGTGAGGCATTCACAGCCGACCGCTCAGACGGGTGAGGGCATTCACAGCCGACCGCTCAGACGGGTGAGGGCATTCACAGCCGACCGCTCAGACGGGTGAGGGCATTCACAGCCGACCGCTCAGGCGGGTGAGGGCATTCACAGCCGACCGCTCAGACGGGTGAGGGCATTCACAGCCGACCGCTCAGAAGGGTGAGGGCATACCAGCCAACCTTTTTTACATTAATGTCACAACGTCATTAAATATTGCTCCCCATTAGTCTCATAAATGTAACACAAGCTGAGCCGCATAAGTGACCCAGGTTGTAAAGTAATTTAAGGTCGTTATGTGTCCACCCCGCTCAGGTCATCGTAAAAGTTCAGTGTGCTGTTAGATTTAATGCCTGCTCAAAATCTCATTACGTTTCTTCTCTATTTGTGTTGCGTCCAAGTCCCCATATGTTTTCATTTTGTGCAGATTGTAACCTACTGTACATGYAAGGTATAGCTTCTGCTTCCCTTGACTTGGCAGGATAATAGCTGCTTGAATATCAGTGTAACTCTGTACGTACGCACGCACAGACACACGTCAGACCTTGATTGATGAAGATTTATTTCTCATTCAATTCCATCCTGCATCTGATATACTGTAATCTGTGTTTCCATGGCCAGAGAGTTAATTGTGTCACTTCTAAAGTGAACAACACATCTGGTAGTTTAGCGGTTAAGTGTGTTAGGCAAGTAACTGAAAGGTTGCTGGTTTGAATCTCTGACCTGACCAGGGAAAACATTTGTTGATGTGCCCTTGAACAAGGCACTTAATCCTAATTGCTCTGGATAAGAGTGTCYGCTYAAATGTTACTTAGTGTGTTTTTTTGTCATTCAGTACGGGAGAGATTTAAGTTATCTCTGTTTCAAAACGGTCCTGTCCYCTGGCCCTCTACTCTACCCTGGTTTGAGTAAGTACAGTCAGGTATCTGGATGTCAAATGTCTCAAACAAAAATGTTCAATAAATGGAGATTAAAAAAGAAAAGAAACATCTGGCGCAACAWAACAAATATTCAAGTCTATAAATATGTTGGCCGCGATTATTCAGGGGGCCACAAAAGGCAAATAAATGTTTGAGTGGATTGCAGGAGGCCGAGGCATTGGAGGTTTGGAGAGGAATGCATTCATCATCATCTCCAGGGGTCAATAATAGAGTTGTGGGAACTCAAAGAACCAATAAGCAGGTCTCTGTTAGCCAGGCCACTGCTGCAATGGAGAGATGAGGATACCTGATAATGGAATAATGAGACATTTTATTGGCTATACTGTCCATTCCACACACTTTTTTTCCCAGTTTATACAATAGTCCATTATTACATTAGGACATGAAGGTCAGCCAATCAGGAACATTTCAAGAACTGCTTCCTCAAGAACTGCTCCCTCACACATTTTGTATATCAAATAAAGTAAAATGAAGTAATTATTGTACTATTTTATTATGCTGACCACTGCGCCACTCGGGAGGCCGCTTAAGATATCTTTTTAACTCCAAGAACAATATCTCTCCTAGGGGGAAATTCTTCTGGAATGCATATATTACTGAAATTGAATGGAAGAAAGTTTGGTTGCTCCCTCACAAATTTTGTATATCAAATAAAGTAAAATAAATTCAGTTTAAAATCTTGCACAAAATATACCCTTGCAATAACTTGTCTAAATTCATGGACTTAGAGGACATATCTGTGATRAAGAAGGCGCAACTACAATACAMATTWTTTAGGAGTTATTATTTTTAGCAAGAGTGCCACCTGGTGGTAGATTATGACAGTGACATTGGTCTGGGGGAGTGCTGCGGTGTTGGGGTCAATTCCATTCAGAAAGTACATTTAAATTCCAATACCATCACACCTCCTCCTCCATGCTTCACGGTGAGAACCTCATATGCAGAGTTAATCCGTTCACCTACTCTGCGTCTCACAAAGACACGGCGGTTTGAACCAAAATTCGCAAATTTGGACTCATCAGACCAAAGGACAGATTTCCATCGGTTTAATGTCCATTGCTCGTGTTTATTGGCCCAAGCAAGTCTCTTCTTCTTATTGGTGTCCTTTAGTAGTAGTTTCTTTGCAGCAAATTGACCATGAATGCCTGATTCACACAGTCTCCTCTGAACAGTTGATGTTGAGATGTGTCTGTTACTTGAACTTTGCAAGGTTTAATCTGAGGTGCAGTTACTTGCCGATTTCGGAGGCTGGTAACTCTAATGAACTTATGCTCTGCAGCAGAGGTAACTTTTGGTCTTTCTTTCCTGTGGCGGTCCTTATGAGAGCCAGTTTCATCATAGTGCTTGATGGTTTTTGCAATTGCACTTGAAGAAACTTTCAAAGTTCTTGAAATGTTCCTGATTGGCTGACCTTCATGTCCTAAAGTAATGATGGACTATTGTTTCTCTTTGCTTATTTGCGCTGTTCTTGCCATAATATGGACTTGGCTTGTTACCAAATAGGGCAATATTCTGTATACCACCCCTTCCRTGTCACAACACAACTGATTGGCTCCAACGCATTAAGAAGGAAAGAAATTCCACAAATTAACTTTTAACAAGGCACACCTGTTACTTGAAATGCATTCCAGGTGACTACCTCATGAAGCTGGTTGAGAGAATGCCAAGAGTGTGCAAAGCTGTCATCAAGGCAAAGGTTGACTACTTTGAGAATATCAAATATAAAATATATTTAGATTTGTTTAACACTTTTTTTGGTTACTASAGTATATGATTCCATATGTGTTATTTCATAGTTTTGATGACTTCACAATTATTCTAYAATATAGAAAATGGTAAAAAATAAAGAAAAACCCTTGAATGAGTAGGTGTGTCCAAACTTTTGACTGGTGCTSTATGTGCAGTGGACTGCTGCCACTGCTACATGGACACACAGTCCATACATGAGAAAGGAAAACGATCATTTATCTGCCTGTGCCATATTGTACAGTACAGTACTCTCATCTCACTTTTGCAAGATCTCTTTTGAACACCACACTTTTATTAATTCTTTGCCTCTCAGTCACAATGGTGACTGTATGTAATGTATGTGATATCAACAGAAAGGTATCTTTTCTGGGTGATTGAAATATTGACTGGCTTTCATCAAGCTCCCCACTTAAGAAAAAACTGTAACCAGTGCCTGCAACMTGGTTCAGGTTATCAGTCAACCTACCAGGGTAGTTACAAACAGTACAGGAATGAAATCATCAACATGTATTGATCACATCTTTACTAATGCTGCAGACATTTGCTTGAAAGCAGTATCCAGATCCTTCGGATGTATTGATCACAATCTAGTAGCCATATCAAGGAAAACCAATTGTCACACCCTGGCCTTAGTTATCTTTGTTTTCATTATTATTTTAGTTAGGTCAGGGTGTGACATGGGGAATGTATGTGTTTTGGTTTGTCTAGGGGTTTGTACGTTTAATGGGTCAGTGTCTTGTCTAGGTGTTTGTATGTCTATGGCTGCCTAGATTGGTTCTCAATTAGAGGCAGCTGTGGTTTATTGTCTCTGATTGAGAGCCATATTTAAGGCAGCCATAGGCATTTGGGTTTTGGTGGGTAATTGTCTATGTTGAACGTTTGTTGCTTGTCTATGCACTTACGTCGTTAGCTTCACGGTCGTTTGTTGTTTAGTTTGTATGCAGTGTTCGTTTTCGTGTTTTTTCCCTTCTCTAAATAAAAGAGAATGTATTTTGCACACGCTGCGCCTTGGTCCTCTCTCTCACCCATAGACGATCGTGACACCAATGTTCCAATGGCTGGGCCTAATATAGCGTATACGAGGTCATACAATACATTTTGTAGTGATTCCTATGTTGTAGATGTAAAGAATATTTCTTGGTCCATTATGTGTAATGAGGAACAAACAGATGCTGCACTTGAAATTGCTTATTCCAGTTACTAATAAGCATGCACCCATTAAGAAAATKACTGTAAAAACAGTTACATCCCTGTGGATTGATGAGGAATTGATAAATGATATGGTTGAGAGGGATGAGGCAAAAGGAATGGCAAATAAGTCTGGCTGCACAACCGATTGGCAAAGTATTGCAAATTGAGATCATGTGACAAAGCTAAATAAAAGGAAGAAGAAACTACAATATGAAACAAAGATAAATGTCATAGAGAACGTTAGTAAAAAGCTTTGGGAAAAAGGCAAACTCAGCTCCATCATTCATTGAATCAAARCCAACTGATATTGCCAACTACTTCAATTATTTTTYCATTGGCAAGATTAGAAAACTTAGGCATGACATGCCAGCAACAAATGCTGACACTACACATYCAAGTATATCTGAACAAATTATGAAAAAATGTRTTGTTGTCCATCCACAATGACAAGCCACMGGGGTCTGACAACTTAAATGGAAAATTACTGAGGATAATAGCAGACAATATTGCCACTCCTATTTGCCATATTTTCAATTTAAGCCWACTAGAAAGTGTGTGCCCCCAGACTTGGAGCGAAGCAAAAATCATTCCGCTACCTAAGAGTAGTAAAACCCCCTTTCTTAGCTCAAATAACTGACCAATCAGCCTGTTACCAACCTTTAATAAACGTTTGGAAAATATAGTATTTACCAGATTCAATGCTATTTTACAGTAAACAAATTGACAACAAACCTTCAACATGTTTATAGGGAAGGACATTCTCCAAGCACAGCACTTACATAAATGACTGATGAATGGCTGAGAGAAATTGATGATAAAACGATTGAAAAGGGCTGCTTTATTAGACTTCAGTGCGGCTTTTAACATTATCGATCATAGTCTGCTGCTGGAAAAACTTGTGTGTTATGGCTTTAGACCCCCTGCTATATTGTGCATACATAGTTAACTGTCTAATAGAAAACAGAGGGTGTTCTTTAATGGAAGCCTCTCCAACATAATCCAGGTAGAATCAGGAATTCCCCAGGGCAGCTGTCTAGGCCCCGTACTTTATTCAATCTTTACTAATGACATGCCACTGGCTTTGAGTAAAGCCACAAACAGGGACTTAGGAAAATTGCAATTGGCTCAGAACAGGGCAGCAGGGCCTGCCCTTGGATGTACACAGAGAGCTAATATTAATAATATGCATGTCAAGCTCTCCTGGCTCAAAGTGGAGGAGAGATTGACTTCATCACTACTTGTATTTATGAGAGGTATTGACATGTTGAATGTACCGAGCTGTCTGTTTGAACTACTGGCACACAGCTCGGACACCCATGCATACCCCACAAGACATGCCACAAGAGGTCTCTTCACAGTCCCCAAGTCCAGAACAGACCATGGGAGGCACACAGTAATACATAGAGCCATGACTACATGGAACTCTGTTCCACATCAAGTAACTGATGCAAGCAGTAAAATTAGATTTAAAAAACAGATAGAAATWCAACTTACAGAACAGCAGGGACTGTGAAGCAACACAAACATAGGCATAGACACATGCATACACACACATGATAACATACACACTATACACACATGTACACATGGATATTGTACTGTAGATATGTGGTAGTGGTGGAGTAGGGGCCTGAGGGCACACCGTGTGTTGTGAAGTCTGTGAATGTATTGTARTGTTTTAAAAATTCTATGAACTGCCTTAATATTGCTGGACCCCAGGAAGATCCATATGGGATCCATAATAAATACAAATAAATACAAATGGGGCTAGTTCGTAGGCATGACACGTCTCTCTTGTKACTTTTGGGCCTCTGTTTTGTTTTTCATTATCTATTTTAGATGGAGTACTTTCACCTGCATGACGCACCTTCCAGGGTTACTGTCTGTAGTAGTAGAGTTGAGATGAATAATAGAGCCTTGCTATTGGGTAAAAGTGCTGGGATATATAGGTACGCCCTATTATTCAACTCTACTACAGACCCTGTAATCATGATCTGAGTCACACTATCTGTCTACACGCTGAGTCACACTGTCTGTCTATGCATAGTCATTTTACCCCTACCTACTGTACATGTACATATTACCTCAATTACCTCGATTAACCTGTACCCCTGCACATTGACTCGGTACCGGTACCCCCTGTATATAGCCTCGTTATTGTTATTTTATTGTTGGTCTTTCATTTTTTACTTTAGTTTATCAAGTAAATACTATCCTTAGCTCTTATTTTTCTTAAAACTGCATTGTTGGTTAAGGCTTCACTGTACAACAAGCTTCACCTGTTGTATTCGGCACATGTGATTTGATACACACTCGTATTCTGGAAGTTCATTTTTACTCAGGCTCCACTTACTTCCACTTACTATACAGATTCTTCCTATTTTCATGTCTGATCTTTTGTGGACGTCAAAGTTTTTAGCTAAATTGAGGATTTAGTACTTATATCATTGAGCAAGAGTTTAATCTCAAAACCCCCGTGGATGTCTCAATCAGGCCTCATTGATACTCTGCGATGTAGCCTCTCTCCCTTTCCTACAGTTTCTCAWGCATGACGTAACACATTAAGAAACAGAAGCTTAATTTAAACCTACTGTGACATAGCAAATCATTACTTCATATCCCACCAACGTGGGGCGGGAGGTCAGGTGACATGACAGGTGATTATCCTATCAGCAATCAGTGTCACCTCTTCTCCTGTTATCCAACCCAATCGGAATGCACCCAGGAACACTCTCTTCCTGTTCCTCTGAAACASAATGAAACATTTGATCTCAATACAGTTTTCTGTTCCCAAAACTAGAATATTTTACGAACAGAGTAGACAGAGTTTTGTAGACTTTACCCTTTGCCAAAGTTTCATAATATTGCGTTATTGCACACGCACACTTCACAGAGTAGGCGTTCCCTAACGGAAATATGCAAATTCATGCTAGAACGCCCCAATAGGATCTTKCTAGCTCGAGTTTGGCTCTACCCACCTCCTTGCTTGTTCTGCCCACTATGACTCATTTGTTCCCATTGGAAATGACAGGCTGTGGTCTATCTTAGTTATACAAATATTTTACTAAGGTGAGGTTAATGACCCTCCTCTGTAGAATGTGCATTCTTGCAGCTGAGGTGGAATTAGTGAGGCATTACTCTGTCAGTACGCACATTGCCTACAATGTTGTAAACCTCTAGGAGGGGGTAATAAAACCCTACACTGCTGTAAAAACTACTCCCCCAGCACCTCATAAAACATGAGGGGGCTTAGGACCATGTGGGCAGTATTAGTACAGTACCCTCAGGTCTCTACACTGTTTATGTACCTTCATTCTCTAGCTGATTCTCTAACTGCCTATATGCAGTCCTTAGGAAGAAGAAAAGTGCTGTAAGACAAGCTTGCTTTTCACTGGAGAGAGACATTTTGATCACAGATCATTGTACTGAATAAATCAGTGGGGACATGAGCTTACAGATCATGTGTTACTGTTGGTTTGATTTGTCTCTGGGCCCAGACCCCGATGAAGGAGTCTTGAAGGCTCCAACTTCCAGATGTGCCATCACACATGTTTTATCCACATAATGAAATAGTAATGTGATGTATCTCTATGGGTCTACYGGAGGCCATTAATTACAGAGCGGATGGTTGGAGTTACTTACTGTTATAGCACTATTATTATGGCTGTTCTGACACTTTTATGAATATATTTTATTCTTTCCACAAAAAAGAAAACAGGTATGAGATATTGTGTTCATATAGCAAGGAGAGATATTATGATGTAATTAAAGACGTCTGCGTCCAACTCACACTCCCAAACACTTAGATCCCCGGAACGCAGCCACTTTCCAGCTCACGCTCCAGATCCCAATCACCGGAATTCTAATCACCTGTTCACACACTTGCATGTCATCATCCCACACTATTTAKTTCAGTTCCTTGCAACCCATYAATCACTGTGAGTTGTTGTTAGTTTTGAGACACTTTTCGGAGCTCTGTTTTTTCCCGTCCTTCTCTCCTCCCGTGTATGATAGTTTTTGCCTGCCTCACTCACGACGCCTTTTGCCTATTCCCTGCCTGTACTGTTGCCATTTAAGGACCTACCGTGTATGACCTTCTGCCTGCCCCTGGACCCAGCTWCCTGCCTCCTCCTCTGGTCCCTTTCATTAAACACCTGCTGCGCTCTGCGCTTGAAACCAGCTCTCTGTCTCCCTCCTGTTCATTACAAAGACATATTCAAGAGGAAAAAAATTCAATGACAAACAAATAAAACAACTGAACATAAGCAGTCTTTTTTGATCAGGTCTGTAGCTATTTACTTAAGTAAAAAATAAAATATCCCCACACACAGCGTTGGACTGTTTGAATGAATTGGCAAACCTAGGTYACAATGATTACATTGATTAGTATACAGTGCCCTCGGAAAATATTCAGACCCCTTGACTTTTTCCATATTTTGTTACGTTACAGCCTTATTCTAAAATGGATGAAGAAAAAAATCCTCAGCAATCTACACACAATACCCCATAACGACAAAGCGAAAACAGGTTTTTATAAATGTATAGAAATGTATTAAAAATAATAAACATGTTTTATTTATTTTGTATCTATGCCACTACCTTTCATTTAAAGGTATCTGTGACCAACAGATGCATATCTGTATTCCCAGTCATGTGAAATCCATAGACTTSGGCCWAATTWATTTATTTCAACGGACAGATTTCCTTATATAAACTGTAACTCAATCAAATATTTTAAATTGTTGCATGTTGAATTTATATTTTAGTTCAGTGTAGATAAACTATTTGTTCATCGAATAGACCTAGGTGCTAAGCCCTATTCAGACAGGACTGGTATTACTAGAGATTTTGGTTATGTCATTAGAATCCCAGTTTGTGCATTAATCCAGAGAACTTTTCACACAGGATTAGTTTTTCCAAACTGCCCCTATAATTTTTCTTTTTCATTCAATTGACTCTTATGATGGAAGCCTGGAGGTTTTCTAGGCGTTAARATATTTTAACATCATGTCTAGAAATCAAATCAAATTTTATTGGTCGCATACACATATTTAGCAGATGTTATTGCRGGTGTAGCAAAATGCTTGTGTTCCTAGTGTCAATGGTGCAGTAATATCTAACAATACACAATACACACAAATCKAAAAAAAGTAAAAKAATKGAATTAAGAAATATTAAGACGAGCAAAKTATTCAGATGCCTTGACTTTTCCCACATTTTGTTACGTTAGAGACTTATTCTAAAAAGGATTTAAAAAATCWATTTGATCCATTTTAGAATAAGGCTGTAACGTCTTCAGAAATTTTTGCATATTTATAAAAAATATATAATAAATACCTTATTTACGTAAGTATTCAGACCAATCGMTATGAAACTTTAAATTGAGCTCAGATGCATCCTGTTTCCATTGATGATCCTTGAGATGTTTCTAAAACTTGATTGGAGTCAACCTGTGGTAAATTTAATTGATTGGACATGATTTGGAAAGACACACACCTGTCTATATAAGGTCCCACAGTTGACAGTGCATTTCAGAGCAAAAAAAGACATGACGTCATAGGAATTTCCGTAGATCTCCGAGACAGGATTGTGTCGAGGCACAGATCTGGGGAAGGGTACCAAAAAATTCCTGCAGCATTGAAGATCCCCAAGAACACAGTGGCCTCTATCATTCTTAAATGGAAGAAGTTTGGAACCACCAAGACTCTTCCGGCCAAACTGAACAATTKGGGGAGGGAGGTGACCAAGAACCCGATGGTCACTCTTACAGAGTACCAGAGTTCTTCTGTGGAGATGAGAAWATCTTCAAGAAGGACAACCATCTTTGCAGCACTCCACCAATCAGGCCRTTATGGTAGAGTGGCAAGACAGAAGCCACTCCTCAGTAAAAGGCACATGACATTTCRCTTAGAGTTTGCCAAAAGGCACCTAAAGGACTCTCAGACCATGAGAAACAAGACTCTCTGGTTGGATGAAACCAAGATTATATTATTTTGGCTGAATGCCAAGTGTCAAGTTTGGAGGAAACCTGGCACCATCTCTACAGTGAAGCATGGTGGTGGCAGCATCATGCTGTGGGGATGTCTTTCAGCGGCAGGGACTGGTAGACTAGTCAGTATCGAGGGAAAGATGAACGGAGCAAAGTACAGAGAGATCCTTGGTGACAACCTGCTCCAGAGCGCTCAGACTGGGGCGAAGGTTCACCTTCCAACAGGACAACGAYGCGAAGCACACTGCCAAGACAACGCAGGAGTGGCTTTGGGACAAGTCTCTGAATGTCCTTGWGAGGCCCAGCCAGAGCCCGGAATTTAACATCTCTGAAGAGACCTGAAAATAGCTGTGCAGCTATGCTCCCCATCCAACCTGACAGAGCTTGAGAGGATCTGCATAGAAGAATGGGAGAAACTCCCCAAATACAGGTGTGCCAATCTTGTAGTGTCATACCAAAGAAGACTCAAGGCTGTAATCGCTGCCAAAGGTGCATCAACAAAGTACTGAGAGAAAGGTCTGAATACTAATGTAAATGTGATATTTCAGTTTATTTACTGTACGTATACATTTGCAAAAATATATGTATTGGGTATTATGTGTAGATGTATGATGGTTAAAAAACAATTCAATCCATTTTAGAATAAGGCTGTAACGTAACAAAATGTGGAAAAAGTCAAGAGGTCTAAGTACTTTCCAAATCTGAGAGAGTAAATTAATAGTGAAGAGTCAATGTGCTGGGGCACCAGTTAGTCGAGGTAATTGAGGTAAATATGTACATGTACAGTTGAAGTTAGAAGTTTACATACACTTAGGTTGGAGTCATTAAAACTCATATTTCAACCACTCCACATTTCTTGTTAAGTTTTGGCAAGTCGTTTAGGCACATCTAGGTTGTGCATTACACAAGTCATTTTTTCAGCAATTGTTTTACAGACAGATTATTTACTTATAATTTACTGTATCACAATTCCAGAGGGTCAGAAGTTTACATACACTAAGTTGACTGTGCCTTTAAACAGCTTGAAAAATTCCTGAAAGTGATGGCATTGGCTTTTGAAGCTTCTATAGGCTAATTGACATCATTTGAGTCAATTGGAGGTGTACCTGTGGATGTATTTCAAGGCCTACCTTCAAACTCAGTGCCTCTTTGCTTGACCATCATGGAAAAAATCAAAAGAAATCCAGCCAAGACCTCAAAAACAATTTAGACCACACACAAGTCTTGGCTCTCCTTGGGAGCAATTTCCAAATCCCTGAAGGTACCACGTTCATCTGTACAACAATAGATCACAAGTATAAACACCATGGGACCAGGCAGTCGTCATACCGTTCAGGAAGGAGACGCGTTCTGTCTCCTAGAGATGAACATACTTTGGTGCGAAAAGTGCAAATCAATCCCCAGAATAACAACAAAGGACATTGTGAAAATGCTGGAGGAAACAGGTACAAAAGTATCTATATCCACAGTAAAACGAGTCCTATATCGACATAACCTGAAAGAGCGCTCAGCAAGGAAGAAGACACTTCTCCAAAACGGCCATAAAAAAGCCAGACTACGGTTTACAACTGCACTGGGGCAAGATCGTACTTTTTGGAGAAATGTCCTCTGGTCTGATGAAACAAAAATAGAACTTTTGGCCATAATGACCATCATTATGTTTGGAGGAAAAAGGGGGAGCTTGCTAGCTGAGAAACACCATCCCAACCGTGAAGCACGGGTGTGGCAGCATCATGTTGTGGGGTGCTTTACTGCAGGAGGGACTGGTGCACTTCACAAAATAGATGGCATCATGAGGCAGGAAAATGATGTGGATATATTGAAGCAAACATCTCAAGACTTCAGTCTTAAAGCTGGTTTCAAATGGGTCTTCCAACTGGACAATGACCCCAAGCATACTTCCAAAGTTGTGGCAAAATGGCTCAAGGACAACAAAGTCAAGGTATTGGAGTGGCCATCACAAAGCCCTGACCTCAATCCTATAGAAAATTTGTGGGCAGAACTGAAAAWGCATGTGCGAGCAAGGAGGCCTACAAAGTTGACTCAGTTACACAYGCTCTGTCCGGACGAATGGGCCAAAATTCACCCAACTTATTGTGGGAAGCTTGTGGAAGGCTACCTGAAACGTTTGACCTAAGTTTTAAAAAATTWAKGCAATGCTACCAAATACTAATTGAGTGTATCTCAACTTTTGACCTACTGGGAATGTGATGAAAGAAATAAAAGCTGAAATATATCATTCTCTCTACTATTATTCTGACATTTCACATTCTTAAAATCAAGTGGTGATCCTAACTAACCTAAAACAGGGATTTTKTACTAGGATTAAATGYCAGGAATTGTGAAAAACTGAGTTTAAATGTATTTGGCTAAGTTGTATGTAAACTTCCGAATTCAACTATATATATATATATGATGGGATGTWTGGACATTATTTKTATTTATTYATTTATTTCACCTTTATTTAACCAGGTAGGCCAGTTGAGAGCAAGTTCTCATTTAAAACTGTGACCTGGCCAAGATAAAGCAAAGCAGTGCGACAAAAACAACAACACAGAGTTACACATAAACAAACATACAGTCAATAACAGAATRGAAAAATATGTGTACAGTATGTGCAAATGTAGAAGAGTAGGGAGGTACGGCAATAAATTGGCCATAGAGGCGAAAAAGTACAATTTTGCAGTAACACTGGAGTAGAGATAAGTAAGTAGAGTAGAGATACTGGGGTGCAAAAGAGCAAGAGGATAAATAACAATATGCGGTAGTTGGCTGTGGCTATTTACAATTGGCTGTGTACAGGTACAGTGATTCGGTGAGCTGCTCTGACAGCTGATGCTTAAATTTAGAAAGGGAGATACTGTAAGACTCCAAGCTTCAGAGATTTTTTGCAATTCATTCCAGTCATTGGCAGCCAGAGAACTGCGTAAGAGGGGGGTGCGCACAAAGTACAGTTGTTTGGCTTTGGGATGACAGTGAA
>NC_036853.1:4600296-4609153 GCF_002910315.2 Salvelinus sp. IW2-2015
TTAGTGGAAAGCCCTAGCAGTGTTTGTGCTTATCCATAACTATATGGGGTATCATTTGGCCACTTTTTTTGAAATCGAGTTTCTCACTTCCTGTTTTGGAGTCTTCTCAGGTTTTTGTCTGCCCAAATGAAGTTTCTGTTCTACTTACAGACAATAATTCAAACAGTTTTAGAAACTTCAGAGTGTTTTCTTATAACAATAGTAATAATAATATGCATGTATTACCTTTTCTGGGGGCAGAGTAGGAGGGAAATTTCCGTTTGGGTACGCAATTCGGTTCAAAAGTGGGAAAACACTGCCCCCTGTCCATAAAACAGGTTTTAAAACACAGTGTCCAAAGAAGGGCCAGATGTATGAAGAATGGTGTCGTCTGCGTAGAGGTGGATCAGATAATCACCAGCAGCAAGAGGGACATCATTGATGTTTACAGAGAAAAGAAACAGGTCCTCCGTTTCATGCATTATTCTGAAACTTTATCTGAGAAGTAGTTGGTGAACCAGGCGAGACAGTCATTTGAGAAACCATGGCTATTGAGTCCTCCGATAAGAATGCAGTGATTGACAGAYGAAATGAAGACGGCTGCACAGTACTATCTTTTATCAATGGCGGTTATGATATCGTTTAGGACCTTGAGCGTGGCTGAGGTGCACCCATGACCAGCTCGGAAATCAGATTGCATTGTGGAGAAGGTACAGTGGGATTCAAAATGGTCGGTGATCTGTTTGTTAACTTGGCTTTCAAAAGTTTTAGAAAGGCAGGGAAGGATGGATATACGTAGGTCTATAACAGTTTGGGTCTAGAGTGTCTACCCCTTTTACTTCAAGTAATTATAAAAAAATATTCCACACATAACCACCTTGCGATTGCACTGATGTACTTGATGAGACTAAAGACTTGCCATTGTCAATGCAGAAATTAATGGTTGTTTGGTCCAGTGAACATTTATGAGCATTATTGTTGTCGTCATGTTACCCTGATCCATGAGGGAACAGACAATCTTTAGTCATAATGTTCACATGCTCAATGGACTTGGAGGGAGGCCCTTTGACTGACGTAGGCAAATAAGCACTCAAAGACACTTTCAATCATGTGTTTCATACGTGGATGGTGACCATGATGTGAAAGGTTTTGATAACACTGCTACTTTCTTACACCTAATTGCGGGCAGTGGGTGAACACCAGACACCACCCAGTGATGGTAGAATTCACTCACCAGCTACACCTCACCCCCACTGAGATACATGACTGTTAAACAACCCTTATGAAGGGAATTTGTATTAAACCCGTCAGATGGGAGGTTTTACCTGCCAGGACAGCACTCTATCGTGTCACGTAGTAATCTCCACTGTGTGAGGTCTGGGCTGGCCGCATGGCTGCTGTTATAAAGGGAATACATCTCTACAGGAAAACAAGCACTTCATTGACAAGCTTATTAGATAAGTGCATCTGCGGTTTGAACAGATCTGGGCTYCATTCCATTCTTTCCCTTAATATACAGTTTTCTCAAAGAAAGATACATTTTGGGATTATTCTCGAAACATGTCTCATGGATATTTGCATCCAAATCTACACTGTGTCCAAATGTAAGATGGATGTGTGCAGATTTTAATGGAAAGAAACTCAAAGGCTTATGGCATTTCCCCATTTCTATGAAAAGTATTCCTCACTTGGTTTTGTGAGTGTCTGGGGAGAATCCAGTTCTACAGAAGGGTTGTAACCAAGGGCTGTGTGTGTGTGTGTGTGTGTGTGTGTGTGTGTGTGTGTGTGTGTGTGTGTGTGTGTGTGTGTGTGTGTGTGTGTGTGTGTGTGTGTAGGCCTTATCCCGTCACACACACGGGGTTATACTTTTCTTCCTTGGATCTTTCACTGACAAAAACCCACTACAGAAAAATATTTCATGATTGATATGGAAAAGCCTTAGTTTCTATTAGGTCCTTGGAATCCAGCATCCTTGGGACCTCTAACTCTGACGTAACCCCATTGAAGTTGATATTTAAAAGGGTTAAGGTAAGGGTTAGGTAAGGGTTATGGTTAAGGGGTTAGGGTTAGGGTTTAGGCTAGGGACATCCCAAAKATTCCGAATAGCACCTTTTCTATTACCTCATATACTAATTTCTGGKTTTTTTATGCCCAACTCATAAATTCATTCCAATTCTGCCCATTCATTCATGTTTCATGTTACCACCATACTGATTATAACGCTCAAACGTTCTCAGGCGGAGGGAGGGATTTTACACCCACACTGACTTCTCTTCTTGAAGAAAATAGGCTTTTCAAAATCACTTTAGAGGCTATTGAGTTGTTATTAAAATTGTAATCTCAAAACCCTTCCACAAATCAACAAACAGTTGAAAGCAGAACTGGCCAATTGCAGGCAGTACTGTATCTCCACAACTGTGTTACACCTCACAGTGATAACAGTCAAAACAGTACAATCTCATGTAAGTATAATTGGGAGGTGTTTGTACTGTTGGAGCTTTCTCACCTACAGTGACTTCAGAAAGTTTTCATACCCCTTGACYTATTCCACAGTTTGTTGTGTTACAGCCTGAATTCAAAAAGGATTAAATATATTTTTTATCTCACCCATCTACACACAATACCCCATAACGACAAAGTGTTAAAACGTGTTTTTAGACATTTTTGCAGATTTATTGAAAACAAAATACAGAAATATCTCATTTACATACATATTCACACCCCTGAGTCAATACATTGTAGAAGCACCTTCGGCAGTGATTACAGCTGCTAGTCTTTCTGGGTAAGTCTCTCAGAGCTTTCCTCACCTGGATAGTGCAACATATGCCCATCATTCTTTTCAAAACTCTTCAAGCTCTGTCAAATTGGTTGTTTATCGACTATTTTCAGGTCTTGCCAGGAACATTCACTGGCTTCTTGGTAAGCAACTTCAGTGTAGATTTGGCCTTGTGTTTTAGGTTATTGTCCTGCTGAAAGGTGAATTCRTCTCCCAGTGTCTGGTGGAAAGCAGACTGAACCAGATTTCCACTATGATTTTGCCTGTACTTCCATTTTTTTTAATCCTGAAACACTCCCCAGTCCTTAACGATTACAAACATACCCATAACATTATGCAGCCACCACTATGCTTGAAAACATGGAGAGTGGTACTCAGTAATCTGTTGTATAGGATTTTCCCCAAACATTACACTTCATATTCAGGACAAAAAGTGAATTGCTTTGCTACATTTTTTTGCAGTATCACTTCAGTGCCTTGCTGCAAAGAGAATGTATGTTTTGGAATATTTTTATTCTGTACAGGCTTTCTTCTTTTCACTCTGTCAATTAGGTTAGTATTGTGGACTACCTACAATGTTGTTGATCCATCCTCAGTTTTCTCCTTTTACAGCCACTAAACTATTTTTATTTATTTATTTTACCTTTACTCTGTAACTGTTTTCAACTCACCATTGGCCTCATGGTGAAATCCCTGAGTGGTTTCCTTCCTYTCCAGCAACTGAGTTAGGAACGACACCTGTAACTTTGTAGTGACTGGGTGTATTGATACACCATCCAAAGTGTAATTAATAACTTCGCCATGCTCAAAGGGATATTCAATGTCTGTTTATTGTATATTTTTTACCCATTTACCACTAGGTGCCCTTCTTTGCGAGGCATTGGTAAACCWCCCTGATCTTTGTGGTTGAATCTRTGTTTGAAATTCCCTGCTCGACTCGGGGACCTTGCAGATAATTGTATGTGTGGGGTASAGAGATGAGGTAGTCATTCAAAAATCATTTTAAACGCTATTATTGCACACAGAGTGAGTTCATGCAACGTATTATTTTACTTGAATTTTTGCTCCTGAACTTATGTAGGCTTGCCATAAAAAAGGGGTTGAATACTTATTGACTCAAGATATTTCAGCTTTTCCTTTGAATTAAATTGTAAAAATGTCTAAAAACAGTATTCCACGTTGACATTATGGGGTACTGTGTGTAGGCCCGTGACAATTTTTAAAAATGTAATCCATTTGAAATTCAGGCTGCAACACAACAAAATATRGAAAAAGTTAATGGCTGTAAATATTTTCTGAAGGCACTGTTTTCAGTATGACAGASCTGTGATAAATCACGGTCTGAGCCCTACCAGAGTAGAGAGAGTGATTTAGACCGGGCTTCAATCTGATCCTGGGTTGTCGACAATGTGGCTTTAAAAGGCGGAGATTGCATTCAAGGTAAACAGCTGCAGATATCGGTTCAATAGGAAATTACCTTTAAATGTTGCATTGTAGACAGGCGAGGTCAGATTAAATCCCGGCATAAGTGCCCCCGTTACCTAGGATACATGTATATTTGTGTGAATAAATGTTGCTGTGTGAGTTAAGTTTATCACATATTTGATCCCAGCTGCCATGGCAGTGTGTCATTGTTCACCAGAACAATTGAGGCAGGGATMACACATAATCCCAGGGATGGTATCAAGAATACAGTACAATCCATTGTAACCAAATCTATGCAGTCCAGTAACTTCACACGAGGTGTTTAGAATACACACAGAGGTGCTCTGAGCCTAACCAACCAGCACATGTTCATTCCTTTTGTAATCTTCAAGTTTCATCTTACCTCTTTTTTAACCTCAATTGACCTTATTCATCATCTTTTGATTATTTGAACAAGAAATGACAAACCATGCATTTATCTCTCTAAACCTGTCCTGAAGTGTTCACCATCTACCTCAGGTAAAACGTCTGCAACTTCAAGTGAGGAAACATATCTGAATCTGAATCTGGAATACAATTACTTTTATAGTTTTGTATCAAAACTGCATCAACACTGTATCAAAACAGCTCATAGCTGGAGGGAGGGAATAGAGCCTGGGTATCAGAAGGAGGAGAGGACACACATTCCAGGTCACAGGTCAGCACTCCTGGAGATGAGAGGATTTAGTTCTTCTGGTCACTTATCAGCACAACCACTCCTTGGTATTACAAGGGGAGAGGGTTGAATCATAACCTTTACCCCAGTTTAAACACTCCTCACCATACAGATGTGCTATCTTATTTGTCCAGTTTCTCACAGCAGGAAAATAATCCTGCAGCAACAGGAAATGTGAATTATTATGTGGATTATAATTAATGGACATTTTTCTAGAGGTTGATACATTTTTCATTCGGATAAATCAAGTTTGACATTTTAAAGTAAAAGTTACATAATTGATAAGCCTTTTTAAATCTAGAATATACTATAATTTGCATTTCCTGATGTGCAGGAAAAGGATCTGCAACATCAGAGTGATCAAATTAAGAGAGCACACCTGTACAGTATATACAGTACTGTACTGTACCTGTAATACATTGCTATTGTGACAATGATATGTAGACAGATATTCGTCCCTAGCTCTAACTTCACATCCCACCCCGGCTCAAAGCTAGCCCTAACACCAACTCTAGCTTCATGTCCACACCCCGGGCTCAATGCTAATCCTAGCCATAATCCTAACCCTAACACCAACCCTAGCTTCATGTCCACACCCCGGCTCAAACCTAACCCTAGTTATAATCCTAACCCTAACTCCAACCCTAGCTTCCACACCCCTCAGAGTAATTACCCAATTATAACAATACTGTAATGTAAAGTCTGATCAATTCCTCTGTATACCTTCAGCCCCAGTTACAGCACAGTTTAGGCCACAGCATAATTACAGGCCTCTTCTAGTGTGTCTGAGGCTGCTGGCAGGCAGTGGTGGAAGAAGTTCCCAATTGTCATACTTGAGTAAAAGTATAGATACCTTAATAGAAAGTTACTCAAATAAAAGTGAAAGTCAGCCAGTAAAATACTACTTGAGTAAAAGTATAACAGTATTTGGTTTTAAATATACTTAAGTATCAAAAGTAAATGTAATTGCTAAAATATACTTAAGTATCAAAAGTATAAATCATTTAAAATTCCTCATATTTAGCAAAGCAGACGGCACCATTTTCTTGTTTTTAAGATGTATGGATAGACAGGGGCACATTCCAACACTAAATAAAGACATTATATACAAAATATGCGTATGTGTTTAGTGAGTCCACCAGGCCAGAGSCAGTAGGGATGACCACGTGTTCTCTTGATAAGTTTGTGAATTGGACCATTTTCCTGTCCTGTTAAGCATTCCAAATGTAATGAGTACTTTTGGTTGTCAGGGAAAATGTGTGGAGTAAAAAGTATATTTTCTTTAGGAATGTAGTGAAGTAAAAGTAAAAGTAGTCAGAAATATAAATAGTAAAGTACAGATACCAAAAAAACAACTTAAGTAGTACTTTAAAGTATTTTTACTTAAGTACTTTACACCACTGTTGGCAGGTCACTGTGGCACGCAGCAGCTGGAGCCACCCTCAGACTGCAGTAAGACATGGATCATTGTCCATTTATGTGTTTTGGCTCTGGCCACCTATTTTGTCTCCCCCCTCCTATTGCACAGTAAATAGAGATTTTCGCTAAGTCTGTACTGTATGTCTCAGGATTGATTAGAAGTTATCGTAAATCTCCTGTTTAGTGGATGCAGGTGAGCAACAGATCATGCTGTCCAGGAATTAGATGTGTTATCTGTCAATAGCAATAAAATGTTCTCCATATTACAGATCTGTTTGTTTCCCTCTGCACAGTATGGTCAATCAGTTCATACACACAAGCAAACGCACACAGACACACAGACACGCAGACACACAGATATGCAGACACACGGGCACGCAGACACGTAGACACGCAGACACGCAGACAAACAGACACGCAGACAAGCAGACACGCAGACAAGCTGACACGTAGACACGTAGACACGCAGACAAGCAGACACGTAGACACGCAGACATTATCGCTGGTCTTATCTCCCGCTGTCGTATCCAGCTGGTCCTGTATCCGCCTGGTCGTATCCCGCTGGTCTTATCCCGCTGGTCGTATCCCGCTGGTCTTATCCCGCTGGTCGTATCCCGCTGGTCGTATCCCGCTGGTCGTATCCCGCTGTCTTATCCGCTGGTCGTATCCCGCTGGTCGTATCCCGCTGGTCTATCCCGCTGGTGTCTATCCCGCGGTCTTATCCCGCTGGTTCTTATCTCCGCTGGTCGTATCCCGCTGGTCTTATCCCGCTGGTCTTATCCGCTGGTCATATCCACGCTGGTCTTATCCCGCTGGTCGTATCCCGCTGGTCGTATCCCGCTGGTCGTATCCCGCTGGTCGTATCCGCTGTCTTATCCCGCTGGTCGTATCCCGCTGGTCATATCCCAGACACACAGAATAAACAGTCCCATAAGTGTAAGACACTACCTGGCCATGACACTGAGACATCTAGATCTGCTAGTCTGAGCAGCTTTTCCCCTCATTTTAAAAAGGCTTTTGTGTTATTAGTTTCCGTTACAACACCATAATTGTTGAATATTATACAGTAGTGTACTAAGTCACTACTCCGTCTCTACTGTTAACTTTCTACACGGTCAAGTACTGGCGCCCGAAGTGAGTAGTGACTGAGAAAAGATTACATTACTTCTACTGTAGCGTTCCTTTATAATGGAATAATATTATCCATTATTCTTTCAAAAGGTTATATTTAACACATTCTCAAGTCTCAGCAAGTTGTGTACCGTATTTGACCCACAGTACAGTGGATCATTTATCAGAGAGAAGGCCAAATGCAGCCAACTCTAACATATGATACCACCGGGTGGTTGATCTACAGCTGCAGGGCCAGGGATTGACACACACGCACGCACGCACGCACGCGCACGCACGCACACCACACACACACACACACACACACACACACACACACACACACACACACACACCACACACACACACACACACACACACACAACACACACACACACACACACACACACAAACACACAACACAGGATCTGATCCACACACAGAACAGACCCTGTCATTGTGCATTCCTCCCTGAATTTAATCCAGGCATGCACCCATCCCATCTGAAGCCATTATGAAGACACGAAGGAGGAGGTGGAACATCATCAGACACTGCTTGTGCTGTGTGTCTATGTGTCTGCGTGTCTACGTGTTTACATGTCTACGTGTCTTTGTGTTTACGTGTCTTTTGTTACGTGTCTGCTTGTCTACGTGTTTACATGTCTACGTGTTTTGTGTTACGTGTTCTGCTTGTCTACGTGTCTGTTGTCTACGTGTCTACGTGTCTGCTTGTCTACGTGTTACATGTCTACGTGTCTGCTTGCTACGTGTTTACATGTCTACGTGTCTGCTTGTTCTACGTGTCTGCTTGTCTACGTGTCTACGTGCTGCTTGTCTACGTGTTTACATGTCTACGTGTCTTGTTGTCTACGTGTCTTTGTGTCTACGTGTTTACTTGTTTGCGTGTCTACGTGTTTACTTGTTTACATGTCTACGTGTCTTTGTGTTTTACGTGCTGCTTGTCTACGTGTTTAATGTCTACGTGTCTTTGTGTTTACGTGTCTGCTTGTCTACGTGTTCTGCTTGTCTACGTGTCTACTGTGTCTGCTTGTACGTTTACTGTCTACGTGTCTTGTGTCTACGTGTCTTTGTGTCTACGTGTTTACTTGTTTGCGTGTCCTACGTGTTACTGTTTGCGTGTCTACGTTTACTTGTTTACATGTCTACGTGTCTTTGTGTTTACGTGTCTGCTTGTCTGCTTGTCTACGTGTTTACATGTCTACGTGGTCTTGTGTTTTACGTGTCTGCTTGTCTGCTTGTCTACGTGTTTACATGTCTACGTGTCTTGTGTTCTACGTGTCTTTGTGTCTACGTGTTTACTTGTTTGCGTGTCTACGTGTTTACTTGTTTTGCGTGTCTACGTGTTTACTTGTTTACGTTGTTTGCGTGTCTGCGTGTCCTGCTTGTCTGCTTGTCTACGTGTTTACTGTCTG
>NC_036853.1:4609178-4618501 GCF_002910315.2 Salvelinus sp. IW2-2015
GGGGGGGGCGTGAGAGACAACCCATCCCATCCTCTGAAGCCATTATGAAGACACGAAGGAGGAGGTGGAACATCATCAGACACTGCTTTGTGGCCTGTGTGTCCTATGTGTCTGCGTTGGTCTTACGTGTTTGATCATGTTCTACGTGTCCTTCTGTGTTTACGTGGTCTTTGTGTTTACGTGTCTGCTTGTCTACGTGTTTACATGGCGCTCTACGTGTCTTTGGGTTTACGTGTCTGCTGTCTACGTGTCTGCTTGTCTACGTGTCTACGTGTCTGCTTGTCTACGTGACATGCTCTACGGTGTCTTGCTGTCTACGGTGTTACATGTTACGTGTCTTGCCTTGTCTACGATGTCTGCCGTGTCTATGACTACGTGTTCTGCTTGTCTACTTGTTTACATGTCTACGTGTCTTGTTCGTCTACGTGTCTTTGCTGTCTACCGTTGTTTACTTGTTTGCGTGTCTCGTGTTTACTTGTCTACAGTCTACGTGCTTGTGTTTACGTCTGCTTGTCTACGTGTTTACATGTCTACGGTGTCTTTGTGTTTACCGTGTCTGCTTGTTACGTGTTGCTGTTGTCTACGTGTCTCTGTCTGTCTTTGTCTACGGTTATGTTACTGTGTCTGTTGTCTACGTGTCTGGTGTCTTGTCTTTTACGTGTTTAGGTCTTCGTTTTGCGTGTCTACGTTTCTACTTGTTTACATGTCTACGTGTCTTTGTGTTTACGTGTCTGCTTGTCTGCTTTGTCTACGTGTTTACATGTCTACGTGTCTTGTGTTTACGTGTCTGCTTCGTCTGCTTCTTACGTGTTACAGTCTACGTGTCTTGTGTCTACGTGTCTTGTGTCTACGTGTTTACTTGTTTGCGTGTCTACGTGTTTACTTGTTTGCGTGTCTACGTGTTACTGTTTAATCTTGTTTGCGTGTCTGCGTGTCCTGCTTGTCTGCTTGTCTACGTGTTTACTTGTCTGCGTGTCTATGCGTCTGCGCGTATGCTGTCTGCGTGTCTACGTGTCGGTGTCTGCTTGTCTGTGGTCTACGTGTCAGCACGTCAGCGTCTGCTTGTCTACGTGTCTACTGTGGTCTACGTGTCTGCGTGTCTGCTTGTCTATGTGTCTACGTTCTGCTTGTCTGCTGTTACGTGTTTACTTGTTGCTGCATGTCCTGCGTGTCAGCTTGTCTGCGTGTCTATGCGTCTGCGCAGATGCTTGTCTGCGTGGTCTACGTGTCTTGCGGTGTCTGCTTAGTCTGCTTTGTCTACGTGGTCTGCGTGTCTACGTGTCTGCGTGTCTACGTGTCTGCGTGTCCTACGTTGTCAGCGTTGTCTGCTTCGTCTGGCTTGTCTACTGTGTCAGCATTGTCTTGCTTGTCTACGTGTCAGCTTGTCTGCGTGTCTACGTGTCTGCGTGTCTACGTGTCAGCTTGTCTGCTTGTGTCTACGTTGTCAGCTTGGTCTGCGTGCACGTGTCTGCGTTCTACGTTGTCAGCCTTGTCCTGCGTGTCTGCGTGTCTACGTGACAGCTTGTCTGCTGTTCACGTGTCTGCTTGTCTGCGGTGTCTACGTGTCAGCTTGTCTGCTTGTCTACGTGCTCCTGTCCTCGTGTCTGCGGGTTCGTGGTCGTGTCTTACGTGACAGACTGACCAGCGGGATACGACCAGCGGGATAAGACCAGCGGGATACGACCAGCGGGATAAGACCAGCGGGATAAGACCAGCGGGATACGACCAGCGGGATACGACCAGCGGGATAAGACCAGTGGGATACGCCCAGAGCTGTGTTCAAACGTTATCAGAAATCTTTAAATACTTTGAACGTTTGCTACGTTTGCTACGAACGTCTGGCCCACAATGCCAGATGGGCTGTGTTTCACATTTTGGGATTATTCTATTGGTTGATTAAGCCAGGGAAACTTAATCAAGCAGAGATAAAGTACTTAAAATTATTATTATTTTAAATAGTATTTAAACCCAGGTTTAGATCCCACCAGTGATCAGGTCAGTGAGGGTGCCATAAAGTATTTTATTTGGTTTGGGTTGTTCTACATGTCCACCGCATTTCCCCTGCTGCTGTGAGCAGCTTCTCCTGATGAGGGGGGTGGGACGGTGGGAGGGCCGATCTACGTCGGGCTCTGACAGGCTGAGTACTCCCTTTGTCCGACGTGTCACAGAGAGAGTCTCAGCAGCACATGAGGCGTGAGTGGTGGGCAGCTTCGCCATGGTAACAGCAGCAACTATGTCGTCGCCCTGGTGACAGTGTACTTTGGCGGGGGGCGGCGGGGGGTGGTAAGGGGGATATACATGAGAGGCTGAACAGAAAAGGAAAGTGTGTTTGTCTGTGTGTGTTGAGTGGGTTATGATCGTTCTTCCTTTGGGGCCTGAAAAAAGTGCACGTTCTCATAAAACCCCGTGTGGCTCAGTTGGTAGAGCATGGCGCTTGCAACGCCAGGGTTGTGGGTTCATTCCCCACGGGGGGACCATGATGAATATGTATGAACGTTCCAATTTGTAAGTCGCTCTGGATAAGAGCGTCTGCTAAATGACTTAAATGTAAATGTAAAACGGAAAGTCCATATAGGAACTATAAATCATGTTATAAAGTTTGAATAGTGTATGGCTATGCTACCACTTGTCTGCTGACGCTATGCTTGTCATTTGTCACACACACTGAATGCACAGGAGACTCCCCAATGACCTGTTGTTGCATGTTCAGAATTGTCCCTGATAGTTTTCCAAGAAAACTGAACTTTGTCATGTATCTTCTACCTGGCCTTACTGACATCAAGTCCCACTAAGAGTGTCCCTTTCCAGACAGCAGACCCATAGGCTGGAAAGGGACATAAACAGTAGGACCACCAAAGTGACACACAGTACTTCTCCAAATGCCACATGCCTCTAAATAAATCCTATTCATAAATGAAATGTGTTCAATCAAAATGTTTTTACTACTTTATGATTGGTAAATAAAATTGAACCTACTCAATATTTTTTTACTGATTATTAGTAATTTGAGGTAGTGTGAACAGGAGTAGTGAGTAGTGTGACAGGAATAGTGTGAACAGCATTCAATATATGTGTTGGACCATTAAGTGTTGTTTGTTCCCAAACATAAATATCTCAATTGTTTTCTTCATCTTTTCTAATCTGACTGAAGATTGAGATGTAGCTAGTGGATGGACCCGGGGGACAGACAGAGGGACAGGGGGGTATTAGGGGTCTGGATTGGAGGACGTTGGGTGGGGGTATCATCTTACATCTCCCCCAGGGAAAGCCACATGACCCTGCAGAACGGGGAAGGGAGAAAAAAAGATATTGGGCTACGGTCTGAGCACTCAATAAGAACCACATGTAGCAGGGAGGAAGTGGAGGAGGAGAGAGGGAGAGAGGAGGAGGGTGAGGCGGGCAGTGACTAAAGTCTGTCTCTGTGAGAGGAAAGAGAGTGCTGCTCTGAGCTTTCCTCACATTTTCAACAGGCTACGTGGGGGCCAGCATCTAAGAGACGAGAGAGCCCTGGGAGTGTGTGTCTGTGTGGCTAGGTCAGAAAGTGTATGTGCCTTCTCGTCTGAGGGACAAAAGAGGAGTACAGAGATCTGTCCTATAGAAACCTCATCATTGGCCGTTGGGCTCAGGACTGGAAGAGACAGAGAGGTTCTGTCATTCTGTTGGAGGAAGAGGAGCTACACTTGTGATATTTTGATTCTGATAAAGAGGGTCAGAAGAGGAGAAAGGAGACATGTCACATGCTGTCCTGAGAAGAAACTCCAGCAAGCAAGGTTTGCAGAACCTCTTGAAGTGAGTAAAAACATGAAAACAGTTTTTGGAGTATAGATAGTTTGAATAGAGAAAGATAGTTAAGTATGCTGTTTTTCAGGTATGCTCGAGAAATAAGGTGCTCAACTCTAGTAAATTGAGTCACAGCACTATGTTGGTAGCCTGCTAGAGTACATTGCACAAGGCAGCACTCAAGTTAATGGTTATTGTGACTGTGAGACACAAGTACTGTGACAACACAACACACATGAAAAAGGGGGCAATTTGGGCCAAAATACTGTATCTAATCTATGAATGGTCATCAATCCCAGCTCAGTTGGTGGTTGACGTGTGGACGTGAGTCGGAGCCTGTCCTCATTTAACTCAGAAAAACCTTTCTTGGCTCCGGAAAACTGCTGCTTCAATTTCTCTAAAACCCATGTTTCATCAAGAACTACAACCACTCAGAGTATGTTCTGATCTGTTATATCTAATGCATAATATTATCCCGACAGTGGTTCCTCAACTAAACGTTTTTAAGTTATGCCGTGGCCCATTGAGGTCCATTGAGGTATAGTGCCACACCATAGCACGGCATATCGTACACTATACCTTGGTATGACGCAACTTTTAATTGAGGAACCACTGTATGTTAAACCATGCTAATCCATGTATCCATATATCCCCAGTTCTGGCTAGCCAGCATCTCTTTAGTGAACATGTTTGTCAGATTGAGCTCCAGAGAGATGGATCAGTGTACTGTAGATGTCGGTCAGAGGTAGATCCCACAGCAGCTTCCACAAATCTTCTCAGAGTAGGAGTTCTGATCTAGGATCAGCACAGTTTTGCCTTCTAAATCATAATGACTAAGAGGGGGGACCTGATCCTAAATCAGCACTCCTACTCTGAGTCGCTTCATGTATACAGACCCTGGGCTTTCTCCTGTTGCTATGATTACAGGAGGGGTAATTCAATRTCCACTGCCCTGGGTCTTATCACTGTTGACAACACAACCTGGACAGGGACTGGGACTGAAGTTAATCAAATACCACTACTGACTGTTTCCTTGTTGAGATTCAATGGCCACATGGGCAGTCTGTGGTTGTATTTGATGAACGTTTATAGAAAAGTATGGATTTCAGCAAACAAAGAAAGGCAAGCAACTTCAGAGGACAAACATAGGTACAAGGCGGGCTTTTCCTAATATATTTATTTTAAAGTATTGACCTTGGGCGAATCGATGTAGTCAGAGCTAGATTTCACAAAGCCTAGTCTCGTCTCCACGCCGTTGGTGAAGTTCATCAGAAACTTCCTTCACCATGGAGTGGAGTTTAGTCAGCTAGGTGCCTCAGTGCCTCTGTCACCACAGACAGACCTTTACATCAGATCTCCTTGGTTGTTTGTTTTTCCTCTCGAAGACTCTGGGGGACAGGGAGGGAGGGAGAAGGAGAGAGAGAGAGAGAGAGAGAAGGACAGAGATAGGGAATAAGAGAGAGAGAAAGAGAGAGAGAGAGAGAGAGAGAGAGAGAGAGAGAGAGAGAGAGAGAGAGAGAGAGAGAGAGAGAGAGAGAGAGAGAGATTATGAGATTGGTGCCCCAGGCTTTCGCTTCTGACTGAAATTGAGGCAAATTGGGGCTGTGAACTGTGTCAAAGGTGACAGGGGTGACATGGGCCACTCCCTTGTGAAAAGGGGCCACTTACGGGTGGCGGCGGCATGTTAAGTATTTCCCTTTATTTTAAATTTCCTTTCCCCCAGTGTTACTCTGAGGGAGAGAGCCAGTAGTGAAAGTAAAGTGTAGGTGGTCTGTAAAACGATAGCCTCCATTCAGTGCAGGTCCAGGAATCACTCAACATTCAGATTCAGAGTGTTTAATAGTCACATGTTCAGGGTTGCAGGTGTGATTGCAGGGCACAGTGAAAATCTTAGGCTTCCAGCTTCAAATCGCAGGACTAGTGAAATAAAATAATGAAAATGGTAATAAAACAATATAAATATCACTATAACATGAAGGGGGAGGGGGGAAATTACACAATTAAAATACGAGAGACATGAAATAGTATAGATTCCATCTATCGAGACCCATTTCAGTCTAATTACCAAACAGCTTATCAGTCGATCCAGAGCCTTCCCTGATTGATCAAACACAGAACACTGTTTGGGAAAGGGACCTTAAGACACTTCAACTGTCATGATTAACAAAAGAATAAGTGAAAGAGAGTAAATGAATGCAGCATTCGGTCTTCACTGAGAATTCAAACTTTTGTTTTGATTGTGTATTCAGAGTGTTCCAGTTTTGTCAATGGGAGAAGAAAGACAGGCTTGAGGATTTCCGGTGGAGCAGAGCAGGTGTGGTTTATGAAACAGATGAGAGTTGAGACTTAGGCACTTAGGCTGCTCAGAGGGTGTAGAAAGTTAGGTGGGTAGAAGGCACTTTATCCAATGTTTTTAGGGAACAGTCATAAATACTATACAGCCAGGCCTGGGGGGGTGCATCAGAACTGTGTGCCCACGAGACACTTGGGCTAATCCTCAGTGCAGATGTTCCCACTGGGAAAGTGGAGAGAGATGGATGACATCAGCTTCAGACAGACACTCCTCCATCCCAACCTTAGTGTCTGATAATGCCAAACCTCTCACACGCTTGTCTACATGTTCTGTTGCCTAAGATTTTTTATCAAGTGAGTCCCATCCCATCATTAGAAAGTATATGACAATGCCAAACCCTTGGAAGTGTATATTATTTGTTTACTGTAACAAAAATATGGTTTACAGTTTGTTCATGATCCTTCATCCTCTTGATGTTATGTTGCCTCATATTTACTATTAAGTGAGTCAGAAATACTGATGTTAGAAGCCAAACAAACTCACATTTTAGTCTTATTATTGGTGAAAAGCACCCTTACACTAAGCAGTGAAACTGTCCCAAACTTCAGGTTCTACCAAGAGGAGGTATTTACAGTAAAACCACATTAAAACCTCCAAGAGCGCTGTGTCGATACCAATAAAAACAAACAGAACAAAAATGGAAACAGTCTCAGAAAAAGCCGGGGCCTCTAAACATGTTTTATCTGATGTTGTGCCATTCATTTGAATGGGTCAAGGAAAGAATGTGAGGTGGATCTGTTTTGAATGAAGTCAGAGAGAGACATATATAGAGACAGAGAGAGACAGAGATAAACATGGTGAGAGAAAGAGAGTGAGAGAAAGATGGAGAGAGAAAGAGAGAGTGAGAGAGTGAGAGAGAGAAAGAGACAGAGATAGCTTTTCTCTTTTCTGTCTTCCTCATCTCTGATCCTCCATCACTCAGAGGTTTGTGATGATGTCCTTTACAAGGCATCCAGGGAAGCGTCAAGCAGAGCAAGCCTGTCTGTTTTGTGCACCCTTCTGCTAGCCTGCATTAATGCACACACACTCATACTATAGACCCACCCCACCTTGGCCTGTTCACCTTTCTGCTAGCCTGCACCAATGCACACACACTCATACTACAGACCCAGCCCACCTTGGCCTGTTCACCTTTCTGCTAGCCTGCACCAATGCACACACACTCATACTACAGACCCACCCCACCTTGGCCTGTTCACCTTTCTGCTAGCCTGCACCAATGCACACACACTCATACTACAGACCCACCCCACCTTGGCCTATTCACCTTTCTGCTAGCCTGCACCAATGCACACACACTCATACTACAGACCCACCCCACCTTGGCCTGTTCACCTTTCTGCTAGCCTGCATTAATGCACACACACTCATACTACAGACCCACCCCACCTTGGCCTCTTCACCCTTCTGCTAGCCTGCGTCTATATTGTCTATATGTAGACTATGTGTAAATGTATATTTTGTCTGTTGCAGGCAGCACCATTTCGCAAAGATAAATTCTGGATATATTAACATTTCCTTGACAAATAAAGGCAATTCTGATTCTGATCAATACAGGCACATTAATACTACAGACCCACCCACCTCAGCCTGTGACCTCGGTGGACTAGGTGTTCTCTCTGTTTTACGATAGGGGGGAGAGATAAGAGACAGAGGAATGTGGTGGGATTTGCCAGTTGAGTGAAGGGGCAATGAACTCTGACTATGTCCCAAATGGCACCCTGTTCCCTATATAGTGAACTATGTTTGACCAGGGTTCTCCGTTGCCCTTGCCCGGGTGTGCCTTACCAAAGGTTGTCGGCTTTTGGAGGGCAGCAGGGGAAAGCAAACACGCAGGTGTTTCCCTCTCCAGAGATCACTCTCTTTAGAGCAGGAAGGGAAAGAGGTGATAGACAGACTGGCTTTCTCCTGCCTTGGTCAGTTAAGATCCTATAGGATAAGACAGACTAGTAAGATAGTGGTGGATGGATTTTATCTCTATCGGTCTCATCATGGACTTAAAACCATCAAATCCCACACAGTGAGATAAGATGAAGTGCAAATGGATTCCCCAGACCTGCTCATTGAACAGCTGTATCAGTTGAGACCAATGCCGCGTTAAGACGCTTTATGTTGGTGTTTATTATTTTGGCAGTTATTGTGTGTAATGAGCTTTGACTAAAGCCCGTAGGTAAACAAACCAAAAGGGCCCTGGGGTTCCCAGACTGTAGTAAATGAGCTGTGCTCCATTTGGGCTCTGCACGTGGGGCCAGTCGAGAGCCATAACATGGCGATTAGTGATTACTGTCTACTCTACTGGCTTACAGGGGGAGTCCAGGCAGGCCTGTGTCCATGGTAACCAGAGGAGGCTAGTGGGATGAGCTATAAGAGGACAGGCTCATTGTAATGGCTGGAATGGAATGAATGGAAGAGTCAAACGTGGTTTTCCTGTTTGATGTGTTTGATACCGTTCCATTTATTCAATTCCAGCCAATACAATGAGCCCTTCCTCCTATATCTCCTCTCACCAGCCTCCTCTGATGGCAATGCAGTCGGATTGCCTGGCAGTCACCTCCATGGTCATAGTTCATCCTCCCCAGGTGGCCGTGTGTAAACGTCTGCCATAAACACGTTGCATTTCATTGAAAATGACCAGCCATTTTGGAATGACTGGAAAGTGTCATGATGATGTGGCATTCATAGTAGACTTTCATTCGTTTGAGTAGAGACACATAAGGCTACAGCTGACTTGGTTTTAATCTGTAGTTCAAGTTAGGTCATGGCAGTGTGAATTGGCAAAAGCTCCTCTCAGTTAGTGACTTGTTCACCCGATTCTTGGAAAAGTAATCTCCTCAGTATCGTCAACAACATAGTATTGTGTCTGGCTGATGTAATGGCGTCCACATAGCAACTGTTCTAACTTGTTTCATGACAACCATGACATCATCCTGGACATTTTTCACAGCACCCTCTCTTCAGTGTCTGTCTGTTTGGCTTTTAATAGAGGAAGGAAACCATGTTATTATATTATCATTCACCGAGTAGCGAAGAGCTAAACAAGTTTTCTGAACCTTTCTAACTTTAAGATAATAATGTCTCTGGTTTCCTGTGAAATACTTACTTTCTTACCTAATGCATCTCTAGTCAAGTATTACGTACAACGGTCAAGCAAAGGGTGTGTGTGTGTGTGTGTGTGTGTGTGTGTGTGTGT
>NC_036853.1:4618506-4623506 GCF_002910315.2 Salvelinus sp. IW2-2015
TGTGTGTGTGTGTGTGTGTGTGTGTGTGTGTGTGTGTGTGTATACATGTAAATACTACACAACAGAAGGAATATATGGCTCGGTCATAATTTTGGCTCAAATTTTCACAGTGTGGCAGGAAACCTGGTGTGTTACAGTGAGATGTTAGAGGTCGCCTCTCTTCCTGTACTCCATTGATCTTTGTGATCTCCGGGTGGCCAGTCAATCATCTTTCACAGCCAGGTGTCAAACCTAACAAGGGAGTCAGAGATGGGGAATTAACTCCCAGAGGGGTTCACATTTTGTTCCATAATCATTCAGTGCATTTGAAGGCTTTATTGCTGGGGTAGATCATGTCATTAACTTCCAGAGCAAAATTCACTCAGGCTGCCTGCAACCCGCACTTTTCTAACCAAATACAGTACATTATCATGAAACATGGTTATTGCTTGTGATCCCCTGACTGCTGTTTAGACCGTCAAACTTCTCCAAATATCTGAACCTCCAGTCTGAAACCCAGGAGTGGCCTTTTTCTGTTAAGTTTGTTGGTGGCCTATGCTCTAGGAGGAATAGAATCCCTAAGTAAGTAAGATTTGTCATGGTTCCTCAGATCCTCAAGAAGTTCTACAGCTGCACCATCGAGAGCATCTTGACTGGCTGCATCACCGCCTGGTATGGCAACTGCACCGCCCTTAACTACTGAGGGTGGTGGGGATGGCCCAGTACTGAGCCTTCAGAAAGTATTCACACCCTTTGACTTTTTCCACATTTTGTTGTGTTACATCCTGAATATAAAATGGATTCAATTGAGATTTTGTGTCACTGGCCTACACACAATACCTCCATAATGTCAAAGTGGAATTATGTTTTTAGAAATGTTTACAAATGAATTAAAAATGAAAGTTGAAATGTCTTGAGTCAATAAGTATACAACCCTTTTGTAATGGCAAGCCTAAATAAATTAATACAATTATCTGTAAGGTCCCTCAGTCGAGCAGTGCATTTCAAACTCAGATTCAATCACAAAGACCAGGGAGGTTTTCCAATGCCTTGCAAAGAAGGGCACCTATTGGTAGATGGGTAAAACATTTTTTTTTAAATGATATTGGATATCCCTTTGAGCATGGCAAAGTGATTAATTACACTTTGGATGGTGTATCAATACACCAAGTCACTACAAAGATACAGGCATCCTTACTAACTCAGTTGCCGGAGACGAAGGAACTCAGGGATTTCATCATGGTGACTTTAAAACAGTTACAGAGTTTAATGGCTGTGAGAGGAGAAAACTGAGGATGGATCAACAATATTGTAGTTACTCCACAATACTAACCTAATTGAAAAGAAGGAAGCTTGTACAGGATATATATTCCAAAATAATAAAGCCCTAAAGTAAACCTGCAAAACATGTGGCAAAGAAATGTACTTTATGTCCTGATACAAAGCATTATGTTTGTGGTAAATCCAAAACAACACACAACTGAGTACCCCTCTTCATATTTTCAAACATGGTGGTGGCTGCATCATGCTATGGTTATGCTTGTCATAAGTTTTTTTGAGAGAGAAAAAATTGCATTTATTTTCAATGTCTTCTCAATAAACTGAAAAGTAGAAACTATTTATTTCAAAAGTCTTTACATTTCTGAATGTTAAATTCAAATCACTTCCTAAATTGACTGCCTTCAATTTGAATGGAGCCCAACCTTGTGACCCACTCATTCATGTCACATCTCCCACATCCAAACTACAGTTTCTCTATTATGTTTTGTCTTGCGCTGAAGCAGCTGATATAATGATTTATATGAAGGGCTGCTTGTCAGATTTCCTGGCTGTGGAGACAGGTAGCGTAGTGGTTAAGAGTGTTGGGCCAGTAATTGAAAGGTCAGTGGTTCAATTCCTGAACTGACTAGGTGAAGAATCTGTCAATGTGCCCCTTGAGCATGGCTCTTAACCCTAAATGCTTATGTAAGTTGCTCTGGATAAGAGTATCTGCTAAAATGCAATAATACCATGGGAGTTCTACTGAAATAGTTACTTCCCCTTGTTTGCTATACATTCAGTTGTTTATGGGTTGGCTCCACTATCCTGAGGATGTGTGGTTACAAAACCCAAATATTTCCTTAAGGAAAAGCCACTAATCTCCACATGCCTCCTTTTCTCTCTCCTGCTCTCTCTATTTCTCTCCCGTTTGGTCATCTCTCTCGCTCTCTGGGTGGATAAAAAATAAAGCACAGGTAAAATCCTCGAGGAAAACCTGGTTCAGTCTGCTTTCCACCAGACACCGGGAGACAAATGAACCTTTCAGCAGGACAATAACCTAAAACACAAAGCCAAATATACACTGGAGTGGAGTTGCTTACCAAGATGACATTGAATGTTCCTGGCTGACCTAGTTACAGTTGTGACTTAAATCAACTTGAAAATATATGGCAAGACTTGAAAATGGCTGTCTAGCAATGATCAACAACGAATTTGACAGAGATTGAAGAATTTTTGCAAATATTGTTCTCAGAAACTTTCCCAGAAAAACTCACAGCTGTAATCACTGCCAAATGTGACTGTAATATATTGCTTACTTATCTAATGAATATATATGAAGTTTATTTTTCATGATTTTTATACAAATGTTAGAATTTTTGTATGTAGATCATTGACAAAAAATTGCAATCAATTTTAATCCTACTTTGTAAAAACAATTTGGGGGGGGGGTTGGGGAGTATGAATACTTCTTGAAGGCACTGTACATATCTACCTCAAATACCTCGTACCCCTGAACATTGATATGGTATTGGTACTCCTTGTATATGTAGCTTCATTCTTGTGTGGTATATTTCCTCATGTGTTTTTCATTTTCTTATTTAACTGTGCATTGTTGGGAAAGAGCGTGTAAGTAAGCATTTCACTGTATTCGGTGCATGTGATAAATAAAATGTGGTTTGATAAGTAAATAAGTCGGTCAGAAAGGTGAAGCCTCTGGCAGTTCCCACTCCAGGAACTGCTAATCACACTCCCCTGTGACACACAACACCGACCCATCTGGTCTGGAGAGGCAGTTGTCTGTTTGTTTTCACTTTTGTGTGGAGACAACAGTGGCATGCTCAGGCTTGCTCTAGTGTGAATTACAAAGGGGCAAAACAGCCCCAAATAAATCCACTTAGCAGTCTAACTGTCGGAATCTGTCTCTTTGGCCCTGCGGCTTTTGAACATTATTCAGAGGAAGTCGAGATTAGATGTCGTTACAATTGTCAGGAAAGGCAATATAAGCCCCAATGTAAACCAGATTCTTTGGCGTGTCTTTCCTCACTGCTATTCCCCCCCACCTCCCACGGTTGCAGATCCAGAAGATAAACGGGGTGAGAAAATGGGTCTCTTAGATTAAGTTTAAACAAGGACAGATTTAGACAGTGAGTGAAAGAGGATGACAAAGAAAGAAAGGCCATCTATAATCCAGTCACCAACAGATGAATGACATCATCATCTGAGTCAGACGTTTGACTGGTGCCAAGAATGAGATAATCCCATAATGCAAATGAAAGGAAAAAGAATGATAGGGTAAGAAGTTATTAAGTCCGTCTGCCACGTCCTCTAATACCATACCAACTGGGATGGTGTGCCTGCGTTCTTGCCTCCACAATGGTTGTGTTGTGTCAACATTTTTGAGGAGACAAAGTAAAAAATTATCCTTTGTGTCTCAATTGACATATCAAATGTGTTATACATCAGTTTTTCAACCCGTCCGTGAAGTCGCCTTTCTGAAACCATGACAATACTTCCTGGTTCATCCATCACTCAGTGGTGTTGGGCACTTGGTTATCAGCTCATTTTCCCCTGGCAACCAGTTCTGATTGTGAAGAAAAACAACATTGAAAATAGTGGAACGTATCTGGGTAACCTAGATCCAGCTGTGCTCTGACCCTTTCACCCCCCTCCTCTCCCTTTCACAACACCCCATATAAAGATCCATGTAAGTGGGATGGTCTGTAAAACCCTGTGATTAGCGGTGGGGGTGTGGGGGGTGATTTTACGGACCATCCCACCTACATGGACCTTTATATGGGGTGTTGTGAAAGGGAGAGTCACTGAAGCAGATGGCCTCAGGTGGTGGTAACACACACGGCCCGGGGCCTGGGACACATTAGGGCCCTATTAGTGACCTGAGACTGCCTTAATTGACCCAGAAGCCAAATGGATGTGAGTGTTGTCATTTGACACCCTGACACACAGATGGAACCTATTGACCAGGCAGTTCTCCTGCATTCACCCATATAGACTCATACCATGGCCCTCGCTAGCTACACAGCAGAGACGTACAGCAGACAAGTCTGTACGTGCTGTAAACTATCTGCTCATTACTTTGAAAAATAGATGTCTTGAACTTCCTACATTTACTCTGAGGCTAGTACCATGGCCCCTTCGCTACAAAACAGAGAAACAGTACAGCCGACAAGTCCATAAGTGCTGTGGAATCTACTCTTCATAAATACAGAAAACTAGATGTCATGCACTTTCAGGAAACATTTAAATGTCTACATTAGTGAGGATGCACTTTAAACCCTTTTTGAATCCCAAGGGGAGTTTGGTTTGGTGTGCCGCGGAGAAAGTGGTTTAAACTGTTGTGATAAATGTGTTGTTGCAGTGAAATGCAAACATGAGTAGAACCACATGCGTGTGTATGTTTACTAGTGAGATAAACACAGGGGGATGCCGTAGACTTTCCGATGTTCTGTTGGGATGTCATCGCTCATCCGTGACGAGCTGAATGCTAGGAGGTCTGAGGCAGATGTTCTCCTGGCATTCTCTCCCAGAACTCTCCCTTCTCCAGGAATGAACAGGCCATTGTTTAGAAACATCTTCTTGGGAGAGCCCAGGACGATGACTCATGGGATCCAACCATGTCAGGCACAAAAAACTCAAAGACACATGGGGGTGAAAACCATTTCTCATTAAGGTTCTAAAGCTATAGTCTGGGATTTTGAAAGCTGTTCAATGGTCATTACAATTCTTAGTATATTTCTTCCTTA
>NC_036853.1:4628506-4631082 GCF_002910315.2 Salvelinus sp. IW2-2015
GCTACCGTCTCATCATGGAGGTATTGGACAGCCTTGAGGTTAGCCTAGCATCGTGTGAAACCGAATGAGAATTGCTTGGGAAAGATTAACGAGTTCATGTTCCCATGGGATATCGGTTACTGCTAAAGAGTACTGTCTGTATTGATAGCTGTGCTTGCTGTGGATCTTGTGAGGAAACCTGCAAGGAACTGCCATACTTCACTGAGTGAATATCGACGAGTAGTGAGTAACCACAACGGTGGGGTGCTTTTGGACTTTATGTGTGTCTTCATTTTTTTGGATCTCCAACGCAGCCTACATATTAAGCAAACTTTAAATAATTTGGACATGGGTTGTGCACGACTCATTGGGGTTTATTCGTTTTATTTATTTTGATGTGGTGCTTTGAAAATGTAATAATACACATCTTGAACCTTATGTATGTTGCCTTGGAGTCATTTACTGTTTTAATTTAATGCATGGGAAAGCATATCCTTATACAATAACAGAAATCTATAATCATTCCATCCGAAGTTAACACCCTAGTTGTCATCACCTTAGATAGTTTACAATAGGGATTCTTATTGGAGATGTCCTTCTCACCTAACATCCCATGTTGTTGAGATATTCTATGTAAGTTAATATCGTGAGTCAAATTTGAGCCTGGTGAGAGGGTTACATACATATTACCTCAATTACCTCGATTAACCTGTACCCCCACACATTGACTCGGTACCGGTACCCCCTGTATATTGCCTCGTTATTGTTATTTTATTGTGTTACTTTGTATTCTATATATTATATTGTATTTGTTTTATTTAAATTTGTTTTGTATATATTTTCTTACTTACTTACAAAAAAAGTCAGTAAACCTTTCACACTAAGGTCTTCACCTTCACAATAACATTTGATTTGATTTGAGTTTGGTATTCTGTCCGAAAATGGCACCCTATCCCCTATAAAGTGCACTACTTTGACCACAGCGCTATGAGTGCACATTGTAGGGAAAAGGTTCAATTTCAGATGTAGCCTTGGTCTCACAGCATTTCTCTACATGCCTCAGATGTTGAGTTATAGAATAGGGGAGTGGAGATGACTGTAAAACTCACAGTTATCCACTTATTTTACCAAATAGGATTCCTACCATGGTCCTCACATTACTGTCTACCATGGTCCCCAGATTACTGTCTACCATGTTCCTCACAATACTGTCGACTATGGTCCCCAGATTACTGTCTACCATGGTCCCCAGATTACTGTCTACAATGGTCCCCACATTACTGTCTACCATGGTCCCCACATTACTGTCTACCATGGTCCCCACATTACTGTCTACCATGGTCCCCATTACAGAGATCATACGTTTCCTGTAGTTCTTGACCAGGTTTGCACACACTGCAGCAAGGATTTTGGCTCACTCCTCCATACAGACCTTCTCCAGATCCTTCAGGTTTCGGGGCTGTCGCTGGGCAATACGGCTTTCAGCTCCCTCAAAGACTTTCTATTGGGTTCAGGTCTGGAGACTGGCTGGCCACACCAGGACCTTGAGATGCTTCTTACGGAGCAACTCCTTAGTTGCCCTGGCTGTGTGTTTCGGGTCGTTGTCATGCTGGAAGACCCAGCCACGACCCATCTTCAATGCTCTTACTGAGGGAAGGAGGTTGTTGGCCAAGATCTCGCGATATATGGCCCCATCCATCCTCCCCTCAATACGGTGCAGTCGTCCTGTCCCTTTGCAGAAAAGCATTCCCAAAGAATGATGTTTCCACCTCCATGCTTCACGGTTGGGATGGTGTTCTTGGGGTTGTCTCACCCTTCTTCTTCCTCCAAACACGGCGAGTGGAGTTTAGACCAAAAAGCTCTATTTTTGTCTCATCAGACCACATGACCTTCTGCCATTCCTCCTCTGGATCATCCAGATGGTCATTGGCAAACTTCAGACGGGCCTGGACATGCGCTGGCTTGAGCAGGGGACCTTGCGTGCGCTGCGGGATTTTAATCCATGACGGCGTAGTGTGTTACTAATGGTTTTCTTTGAGACTGTGGTCCCAGCTCTCTTCAGGTCATTGACCAGGTCCTGCCGTGTAGTTCTGGACTGATCCCTCACCTTCCTCATGATCATTGATGCCCCATGAGGTGAGATCTTGCATGGAGCCCCAGACCGAGGGTGATTGACCGTCATCTTGAACTTCTTCCATTTTCTAATAATTGCGCCAACAGTTGTTGCCTTCTCACCAAGCTGCTTGCCTATTGTCTTGTAGCCCATCCCAGCCTTGTGCAGGTCTACAATTTATCCCTGATGTCCTTACACAGCTCTCTGGTCTTGGCCATTGTGGAGAGGTTGGAGTCTGTTTGATTGAGTGTGTGGACAGGTGTCTTTTATACAGGTAACGAGTTCAAACAGGTGCAGTTAATACAGGTAATGAGTGGAGAACAGGAGGGCTTGTTAAAGAAAAACTAACAGTTCTGTGAGAGCCGGAATTCTTACTGGTTGGTAGGTGATCAAATACTTATGTCATGCAATAAATGCAAATTATTTACTTAAAAATCATACAATGTGATTTTCTGGATTTTTGTTTTAGATTCCGTTTCATCTC